>NW_017135553.1:206927-229423 GCF_001652005.2 Ceratina calcarata | reverse complement strand
AATACATCCTTAATCAATCTTTATAAAACGGGATAGATTGTTATAATACAAGAATAATAGAAAGTTAAATGATTCGACATTTTAATAAAGATTACGACACTTAATTATATACTTAATGAATAATTTTACCAATAAGAATAGCTTTCCTCATTTCTCGATTTTCCCAGGGAGACTTTAATTAATTCTTCGAGGACTTAATTAGCTCTGGACGGTTATTGAGAAACCCATGTATCTTTGCATCTCTTCCGCATTTACCGAGGAGGACAATGACTAATTCCAAATTATCATGATTATGTGAGACGAATATTTGTGAAATATGAAGTTAATGTTTTAAAGAATGACGCGCACCAAGAGAGAGGATTCACGGAAATCTTTCAGTCCGAGAACATTGGAGAAATGGGAAACAGGAGGGGAAACGTTGAATAATCTTTCTCATTTACACGGATAAAAGCTGAATGTAGCATTCTCGATTAAAAACTCGTTGCACAGCAAAACCGCGGTTCATTTAAATGTGTTGCCGAGATGCAGCAGAGCAAAAACTTCGTAACCGAGTTAAAATATGCAATGCGATGGAGAGACGAGGGCAGAGGGCAGAGGGAATATGCATAATGCATTATTCCGGCGATAAAATATGAATTTATGCTTGTGCTGAGTTGCAACGCGTTCTCGAATTCCGATCGGCAAATTTTACGATTTTACAAAAGCCTGATACCTACTGTTTGCTATCTACCTATCTGCTCGGCGGTCGACCTCTTGTAACGCGTGTAATTTTCACGGAATAATTCCGATTTCATTTTTCGAATGTCCGCGTTACAACCAGCGGTGATTCATTGAAAACTACGAAATATCAAACGTAACGTACAGTGCAGGATATAAAAATTCAATAAACCACGCCGAACATAAAACGTAAAATACAAAATCCGTAAATATAGTATAATGCGAAGCACCAATCAAAGCTTTATCTAGAAAGTCATAAAAACATAACTGAATACAGGAGAAGGAATTAAAATCTGTACTGTGAGAACACAGGAAGCTTCATGAAATTACACGTAATGTACTAAAATATAGTGTTCCTTCGTCAAGAAAATACTAATAGTAACTTCTAACCAAAATTGGTCATGGAGACATTAAAAGACAATATTCGCTCTTGCAGTTTACGATATTATTGCGTCTCTCGGTTTAACCGACCATTAAACACAAAATGTTCGAAGAAGGTTTAGTCAGCTGGAAGAATTGCGATTTTATTAACTTTAAACTCTGAATGTCGAAAAATTAGATCGTCAAACGTATACGACCAGTTTTAACGTTCTTTTTCCTTTTCGAGTACTGTGCAATATCCATCAAAGCTTTGTAACTGCCGCCTCTTGCATTACGACCATTCTAATATTTTCCCTTCGGACCTCTGTCCTTTTTTTCTAACTATCGCAGGACAAACATACGAATTCTAAAACGAATCTACTTCATCATACAATCAATTAAATTCTTGCGATATTGTTTACTTTTTATAACTTGCATGCTTTCTTTATCAGGGAATGAGATCGTTACACCGATTTCGCAGCCAGCCGTGGACACCGTCGGCACCTCCTCAACTTATCCCCCTGCGCGTCCCTAACCACCCTCAATTTCCCCCCTCGCCCGCTGTTACACTCCTTTTCCCCTCTCGCACTCTTCTACCCTCTCCTTTTCCACCTTTTATCCTCTTTTTCGCCCCTGAATCCCCACTAACCGCCCCCAATTTCTACTCGACACCCCCCTCGCCCCCCCCTCCTCGACCCAGTGTGCTTCGTCGCCTGTTCTATTCGCGCGACAGTAATTTTACTTAATTAAATTCCGTTCTTTCTGCCTTTCCCATCCTCCCACTTTCCTCTTGGACCACCCTCAACGCTCTTTTAAGTCGCCAAAGATCGTCACTGATTTTTTTCCCAGCTCCTTTTTATTTCTTCACATCCCTAACGAGACTCTAAACAGTTCTTTTTTTAAACTACAACGAAATCTGAAATTCGTGAGGACAATAATATCTGTAATCATGGACTACATTGATTATTTTAGACTGACTGATAAAGAAACTAGTAATTATTGTACTTAATAAGAGCATGAAGTCTTATACACGTTTTTAGTATACAGAAAACATTTGTTGAGATTTTGATTTGATTTTCCCTAAGATGATAAATATGGGACCAGCACGAGTGTCAGAATTTATCTTGTATATTATTTCTAGCTCCTCTCTTTTTTGATCTTTTAATTTATTATTCCTCTTGCACTTAAGACGACTGAGGATGTCTTATAGAATATTTAATTAGTTTTTCGAGGCGTCCATAAATGTTAATTGCGGATAAAGTGGTAATAAGGAGCCACCCTTATTCTTACACCCTTGCCCTTCTTACAACCCTTAACGATTCTACCCCCCAAACATAACGCGACGGAAATCACTGTAGAGAAATATCTTTACCTTTCATTTTCTCTATTTAAGACCACGATGACATGTTCATGTGAAAAATATTTAAATCGAAACACGAACGAATGTTAATATTAAAAATATACAGAAACGTATCGAGGCTAAGCTCTTTATATTATATTTTTAACAGGATGATGGTATTCAGTTTTTATGCACAACTGTCTGGCTAATAATATCGATGATTCGATTTATATTCTTCTCTCTTCACCACACTCGAACGATACAATATTTTAAATGTCGTAGTTTTATAAAAAATAAATATTTCAACGAGTCGTGTTTCATTTTAAACGGGCGGCCGCACGTATCATCGCGTAAAATATTTCGTAAATTGTTGTCACTTTTTATATTTTATTTATTTTTCTATAAATTCCCGTAACACCGTGAACGACAATTGAAATTAATCCGAACCCGTCGCTTTTATTTACGCGTAATTACTTTTTATACATATACAATTTTTTCTCCTTTTGACGCGATGCATTATGGATACGCGTATTTGTTTATTACGCGTTAAAATGAATATTTCGCAGCGACACTCGATTGCGAATTAATTAGTATCAACGCGTATCGATTAAAGGATGTGCACGTACATATGTATCGCCAGTAATCTGTCTCGTTCCATTTATTTCGGCAGTAACGCCGCAAGAACCTGCCAATAATAAAATGGAATGCAAAACTTGATAAAAAGATCAATCTACGCCAGACGCAGTAGTATGTCTGTTGGATACTGGAATCTCATTTCGCACTTCGTATAAATATCTTTTTAGAAAAAGCAAGTGAAGAAGGGGGGCGAGTAACGAGCTGTAATAAATAGGATCGAGAAAATTACCCTCTCGGTCTTAAGTAATATCTCGTGTTCTACGTTCTACATCCTACTGGATACATCCATGCAATCACGTGGAACGACCGCTTACGCCACGTTTATGAAAAATGATATCTTCCCCCTCCAGCGTGAGAACGTCGTTTCGGTAACAAAATGGCACAAAGGAGGAAGATAGAGAAGATCGAAAAAAAAAAGAAATACCCTCAGTCAAGCCTCGCTGTTGATGTTTCCCTCATCCTCATTTTTTAAAACGGATAAAATCTTTTCTAAATAATATTTTTAAACAACTTTATCGGCAATTTATAGTTTGATCCACGAAAATGTGATGCCTGATCGTCCCGTGGGTAGTAATTAGTGGAAAGGTGCCGGGTCGATTAATGAGTATTTAATTAATAGAGGTGGGTGATTGGTGCCTACCTTGCTCAAGGCAGCACTTGGCAGCGAGTCCCGGGGGCAGAGCGAATCTATAGGCCAATCCAAGGCCTAAGCCTAACGCTTCCGCGGCGCATCGGCCCCCAAACACGGGCCCCACTAGAACCATTATCACCATCATTAGCAAAACGATTAATTACAGTTACAGTTACAGTTACAATTACAATTAAAACTACGGTGCTATGCATATTATACCAGTACAATGATCATGAATTAACGATTCTTATTGTGGGGCCCGTGGACCCAACGCAATTATCATTTCGCAAATTGCCGTGGGACCACTTCGATATGTGAAAACGAATCTCATGACTACGATTGAACAAATTTTATACAAGTATAATATCATAATATGGGACCCGCGGACCTAAACGCTGTACTATTGCTTGAATTGATTACTAATTAAGACGGAGAGTTAAGGAGCTTCTCTTGCGCGAAATAAATATTCTTTGGCCGAATTGGGTTAAGGGAGGTCAAGGAAAATTTGTTAAGCTCTCAAAGGGAAGATTCTTTTCTCGATGGTAAAGCAACCGGAAAACGTTCGTTTAACACGGATGAAGAGAAAGGGAGTTAGGCGTCGTCTTTGAGGTTCCTTTCGCAGCCTAATTGTATATAGGGTGGCTTAATCAGCTTGCAACGTCCCAAAGTCGAAAATTGAAAAAAGAAAGCCAAGATGCAGAATGAGGAAACTAAAAGGAAAATGAGGAAGCGGCTGCATATCAAAGGGATTTGAAAAATTCAATTCCATGTACGCGTTACAAGCCGGCGTTCAATTTCTAATGTGAACTTAATGTAAAAGGGAAAGCGTATTATAATTCCACGTGGAATTTCTATTACTATCTCGTGGACACATTAATATGACGCGAATGTACTGCGTCAAAGGAAGTAATAACTGCAGTTAAGTGTGCATTATTAACAAACGAATACTCAAAAGCATAATAATTGCAGTATTAATCCGGTAGATATGAATTCCGTTCGTGCGCGTGGGGTTGTTTCGTTGCATAATAAAGGGGAGTCTTTGGTAATAGACCGCGTGCCACGTGCACAATCGATATTATCGTATCATCTAAATCGATTTCGTTTATGCTCGCTACCGATTATCGGCAAATGAAAGATCAAAAGGTGGATAAGGGGCAGATCGGCGAGTGCGGGTCGCAAAAACCAGCGGACATCGTTTTATCTTTTCGCGACAGGTGACCGTCGATCCTGCGATCTCAATCTGGACGGCGACGTACTGCGCAAAAAGTGTACAGCGAGCTATACTAAACTATCGGGACACGGAGAGGGGGGGAGAAAACTGAGGAGAAGATGGAAAGAGCAGAGAATGGGGAATTCGTCTGTCGGTTTATACGGCAGACCGGATCAAGAACCTTGAATAATTCATCGAGACCATGCTCTTCGGCTTCTCAGCTTGTTTGCGCTGTTAAGTTTCTCGGTTACCCGCTCCGACACCCTGTATAGAAACCCGCGTGCTCCAAAGGAAACTCTACAATCTATTTTTACTAGTCTTGTTATTCAATACTCGTTAACCCTTGCCGGTGCGCGTAACGCAAAAGGGCTAAGCATTAAGGTTAAACTGGCATGAAAACGCGGTCACCTTTATATTACATCATCAATTTTAAGCTGAACCATGTAATGTAATTTCAAGGATACTTCATATTTATTACCGGATGCAAAACCGTAAGTCCACTGTTTTATACGGAGTGCTCAATTACAAGATATACATGCAATTATCGCCGTTTAAACCGATGTAAATAGCGCGGGGATTTCTGGAGTATCACTATATCTCGATAACATTTGAATAAACGTTATATGATTTAAGTAGTGCGTGAACGGTACACACGAAATTCGCATCGTTTATCTCGTTATAATATGTACAGTACGAATATTTTCTGCTCGAATCATTTTTGGAATAACGAAAGTAATGTACTGTATTGGTCGGGACACCGTGTATATGTATGCACACGTATATCTATGGGATACTCTGTATAGGCAGTGACAATACGTAAACAATATAGGTAAAGTTATCTCGAAAAGGGGTTACCCCATTGCACCGATCTGTATGAAATATCAACCACCGTTGAAACTTGAACGCCCTGAGAATCTTTTTCGTGCAAGAAACCATCTTCCGGGGCAAAAAAAAAAAACCCCTCGATTCTTGGTCAGTTGGTAAAAGTTTTTACGAGGGGATGGAAAAAAATTTGAGGAATTTGTATGAAAAAGGTTGTTGCGTAAAGAAAACTGACTGACCGGAGTATTCACCGTCAAGAAGAAAGAATAGAGACGTACACGTCGACGAAGTTGAGGATAGAGGAAGAATGAGAAAGTTAGGGTGAACGGGGTTTATATTTATTATATGAAAAACTATGCGCGAGAGTATGAAATACCGTCGCTTTATGAGAAAGTTGTAAAATTAATAAAGAAACCAGACCTCTTCTTAATACTTTCATAAGACGTAATGCGCTAACATTGTAACCTTTTTTCAAGTGAAATATACTATGTATTATACGTTAGATTCGATACTCCGACTGATGTATAAAATTTCAACGACTTTATGTCAACACGTCTTGATTTAATACTGCCTAGTTCTAATCTTATATCCTTTCTTGTGTAACCTAATATCAGAAAACTGGAGTAGTATTATGTGGCGTTTACGCACCTGTATAATTTTAAATAGGTGTCAAAATTGTCTCGACAACTACGACTGTTTGAAATCTCGTGTAACAAGAACACTTCCGGCAATTTATACCAGTGGACATTATTTTATAACTTTCTCCAATAAACGAGTCTCGTCGTAAAATGTAACGAGTATTAGATAAAGATTGTATCGGATCGTTAAACAAATATTGAAGCAGACGATTCCGGAATTATTTATCATCCCTATTACTATGTATTTGAAATTGCGTGGACAATACGGTTAACCACGGTGGCCATTAGTCTTGCCACAATCGATACATCGCGATTCGCGACGGCGCGACGCGCCACGGCTGTTACCGTGAAAATCAGTTTCGATATAACTTCAATTATCAAGTAATTTCAACGATTTTCATTATCATTCAATAACTTAATATCCTTAAGTTAAACCATTACCGTTTACGAATCATACGCTTCCTTAGTTTCTTCGAAACTGAATAGAATTTATTTTTTAAAAAATAACAAGTGTTTGCCAATATCGATAGGATTGGAAGTTGCATTCGAACTATTTCCCGAGATCGATCGTTTGCCAGTGGAATAAGTCTCGGGGCTTGTAAAAGAAAGTAGCTATGCCCGAGGAAAACGTAAACTGGGAGCAGAGCGAGACACATAAAAGAGGCTGTTTTGCATAAAACGTGGATTCCGGTGGCAAACGATTAAGACTTAAGAGAGGCCGCGTTGTCGAAACGAATGAATGTCCTTATTGTTCCTAACCGTGAGAAAACGAGGGGAACACGCGTGAATTCGGTATAATTAAATAAATTACGCTCCCTTTTCTTGATTTATTTTATACTATCATACCCGCGGTCCACGAAGCATTCCGTTACTCTGTTTCAACGATTGGATCCGAATAATCGAATCGGTCTCACGATCCGCATAAGGAGGAAAACTATAGAAAATAGTAATTGACACTCAAACCAGTGTATCGTTTTTACAAAAGAATATAAACACATACATAGTCTCTAGATTCGATATATCGAATTACTCTTATCCAACTCGTGTTACTTTCAGCATTTACGTATAACAAACTACTGGAAGCGTAGACCCGAAGTGTATGGATCGTGAGAAGAGTAGAAACACGTACGTAGGTAATCCGAGAGGAGAGAAACCATGTTGCATACCGTGTGGTTACCGATATTATTATCCCTCAAAACGGAATTCTTGTGTCATTTGTTACGATTAAATGGTTACTAATTTTGCTGGTCGGTGTTAATTACTGAGTGATCGAAAAATAATCGAAAAAATCGTTTATCAGCGGCGCAGGAATAATTCTGATAAAATTAGGAGATCACGTATATACAGGGTGTTTCTGAAATCATGGTATAGCCGGGGCGGAATGACTAACGCCTATAATCCTACATAAGCAGCGTAAGTCCCGAATAATACCGACTACCTGTTTTATCCTGTTCGCCCTGCATCCTCCCTGCTACTGCAAATCCTGCTTCTACACCCCTTTTTAACTCCGAACGAGAGGCGAGAAAATAAAACTGGAGGTAGAAACAAAAATAACTATTTCAATCGCGAGGTTCGATTGATTTAATGAAGTCGTAATAAAACGAAATATTGAAACGCGAGGATCGAGTTAACCGGGAAATTAAATTTAATCAATCGTCCGAATGGAAATAAGAAAAGATATATGTAGAAGGGGAGACGGTTTACACTTTACACGGTAGTTCCGAGCGTTAAGCCGGTGTTACCGAAAAGGGACAAGGAGGACGTCGAAAGAGGAGAAAAAGGAGGACGAGAGACACTTGGAAGGAGCGAAGGAAGAGAAAGGGGAGCGTAGCGCGTGGTAATCCAAGATTTATCCTTCGAGAGACCGTGACAGGCCGATTTAAGGGCTACCGGATTGCCACATTCCACTTTTGCCACCGATTCTGCACTCGCCGAGATACATAAATATTTTCCCCCTCCGGGTACCCTCGCGCGTTCTCACAAAAATTTAACAAGATGTACAATCGATCCGATTAACTCAACACGTCAAGCGTTAGTGAATAATAATAACGCTTATCGATCTCGATGATAATACGCAAAAAGTATCCAACAGCTTGATTGCTTCGCGTTCGTTGAAGAAACTGTCTAAAATTCTATGATAAAAATGTCCTTAACGGAGGGTTAAGGTTCAAGAGCGCTGAAAACCACAGTTTGGTTACTTGAACGTTAAACGAGGACGAGCAGTGGTTTTTTTTTTTCAAGTTTAACGAGAATTGCCGGCTATCAAATACTCGCTCGAACATACTAAGTACGTGTATACAACCCCCGTCGCCCTTTCCGAGTCTCCTTTGCTCTTTTAGAATCTCTTCACCGCTTTGGCATTCGCTTTAGTTGGTTTAGTAGGGGAACCGAACGCGAGAGGATCTTTTCCTTTCCCTCATCCATTCTCTGTAATTAATTTAAGAGGGCTGCTAGCTACACTCTTCTCGGATGTCTGACCAGATTTCCAGAGATCGGGAAAACGAGACGAATTATCAGGACATTCGCTTCTGATAACAAGCTCTTTTCATAATACAATACGATCTAGTATGAGATTTCTATTATATTTATAGCGTGATTTCTTAATGGTCATGGTTTTTGAAATGCGGCCAGAGTTCAATTGCACACGCACGCGTAATGAAGATTATATTTCCGAGTGTATAATCTTGAAAACTGGACGAGGTGCGAATAAGCTTGAAATAAGAAGAAGCATACCCAAAAAGGAAAGAGAAGGCGTGATAAATCGCGAGCGGTAGCCGATCTCCTCGATTAAAGTAAAATATATGGCAGGTTTAATTACGAAGAAGAGATTTCGAGTCTCGGGCATTATTATACGCGAAGAAGGTAGGAATGGAGCGAGCGAGTAAGAAGGAGAAGAAGAAGAATTAAGAACCGAAACGAGAAGAAGAATGCAAGAGGGAAGGAGAGTATAGCTGAAGCTGAGCAAGGATGGTAGACCTTCTCACAGTCGGATGCATTATTCATGGTGTGCGAGGAGATACGATATGATCCAATATGTGGTTGTACCCACGCCAGAGAAAGAGAACGGCGTCCTAATCTGCTGAAAATTGGACGCGAATTTTCAAGTAATTTGCTATTCCCCGTGAATTGATCCTCTCTCGGGAAATGGAAGCTTTAGATCCCTTTAACACGACTACTATATCTCTATTTACTATAACATATGTCTAACTAACAAGGGTGTGACACTACGAATAATTATGCGATTATTTTAATTTTCACGAAAAACGTGTTATTTCTCACGGAATTTCGTCGTTATACCATTTCTAAAATGTAACTAAACGTCCATCAAAGCGGAGATAACAGAGTTAACGCTCGTTATGACTTGTTTACGCGTAAGAATGTCGAGAGATCGAAACACCACCTGGATCCCAGGCTTTTACTCGCGCAACGTTTATGTGTTTTCCGTTTCGGAAGCTCGAAAATCCTCGGCACCGGAAACCCTCGAAAAATTCTTCAAGTAAACTCGAGCATCTCTACGGTACGATGCAGATGCACCCTCGGCATCAAACCCTCGCATCGCCGGATTCTTAACAGCCATAATCAAAAACGGTTTCACATTAAATCACGTTTGAGGTTTTAGAATTAGTACTTTAATTGAAGAATTTGTATGAAAAATGTTTTATTCAAGTACTCTGAATATTGAACGAAACTCGAGGCTGTTCGATTTTTTTATTATAATGCTCGTGTGTAACATGAACAGACGTATGTTTTCAAACATCTTTGAGTATTTCATCATTTTTTGCAATTCAGTAGCATTGCAATAAAATGCATAGTTGTTGCAGAGAGGCAACAGCAAAGCGGAGAAACTTATTAACACACAATGAGACAGTTTGTTTCCTTTTTCCCCCTTTTCTTTTTCCTTGTTCAAACCACCTTCTTACATACCGCTTAGTATACCCGGTGATCCAATTATTTTCGACATTAGCTACACATTCCATTTTGTCCGTACAACTTAATTTATTACAATCCTTTATATTTACATATTGTTGTTCACGAGTAATTTTTTATATCAACGTATTATAGTTTATCATGAACTATAATAGTATTGAGGGAAGAGATTGATGACGATTTAGAAGGAACACCGTTTGTGTACGAAAAAGATTCGAAGGATAGGGGACATTCCTTTTGCACGAAACGTGTTCCGCGAACCATTGTACGGTTTGATAAATTATCGAATAATTGTCAAATCCTGAGAACAAAGTCGATGCCGACACGATAAGTGAGCAACAAACTAGGTTTGAACAAAACGAATTAAAATAGGAACCGGGAAAGGAGGAAGACTACAAGCATTGAATTAGCTTTAAGTTTCTTTATGTATTTAGATAACAAACCCTGTGATCTCATAACGAATTACACACAGTTATTTAAAAATTGAATGGAGAGAAAGCGGAGAAGATCGAATAAATGTCTGTTCAGCGAAGGTATCATGAGAAATACGTAGAAGAGGATGGTTGCTAAGAGAATATTGTTAAAGTTCAGTGACACCGTCTGTAAAGACACGGTAGCTCGAAAATAAAAAGCAAGAATAAAAGAAAGGAAGAGGGATAAAAGGAGAAGGCTTATGGTTACGAAAGGTTAAGCCATACTAATCCTCTACCGTCGGAGTTAAGACGTTCCACCTTTAACTATGGCGCCTTCACGGATATTTACAACGTTACCGCTTGAAATATGGCCGCGTCGACAATTAACTCTGAAATCACAGCCGGGTCCAACGCCTCTTTATCACTGTCTAGCCCTAACCCCTAACCCCTAACACTAACACTAACATTACATCTACGCTTACTGCCATTCGCTACCGTTTTGGTATTATCGTTAGCGTTACCGATGAGAGCTGTTAGTCAACGCTGGACCACTTATCAGCGCTAATCTTTTATCGTTTCAAGTTCAGAACTGCTTCCAGTTTTGTGCTTACGGGACAGTTACAGATGCAATGACTGAGTGAAGGACTGGAATTCGTTTAGTCGACTGTTCAATTGATTTTGATGAGAACCCGAGGTGACAAAAAAGGTAGATACTTAACGTGCGAGGGTAGGGGAAAGGAAAAACAGAAAGAGGAACTTTGACACGCAGCTGAAGCTTAATCAGCGATTTAATTCTCGGACGCGAGGCGCATCGAGACTATTTATTTTTTCACCAGCTCGTGACCAGAACGGAACGAAAAGAGGGAGCGGCGAAAGAGGGACACAAGATTAAAAATCCCTTAATTAATTAATCGTGTTACTACGCTTCGAATCGTGTCAAAGAGACGAGCACAGCTTCTGGTAAAACGTGACAGGGAAAACCACGCAGGGAAGGGTTAAATTAGTATTACCTTCTTGAACGTTTTCGAAGCCCGATCAAATGCAATTAGACAGTTCAAGAATTTCTGCTTCAAATAAATAAATAAATTGTTTCAGTAATTTTGTTTCAGCAAAAAGCTCTGGGAATTGATTATATTGAATCCTACTTGACTTGGATTTTCTACTACAGGAACCTTAAAGGAACATGTTTAATCAGATGCAATTAGACGATTTAAGTATCCCTACTTGAAATAAATAAAAACCCGTTTCAGCAATTTTGTCTAGTTCTGCGGAATTGATTCTCCGCAATCGTATTTGGGTTTGGTTTTCCGCTGCGATTTTCGAATTTGAAAAAAGAGGAAACAGGAACGCGGAGGGAAAGGATGGTCGGCGATTGGTTCGAGGCAGAAATCACGCGTGCGGTTTGCGGCGAGGAAATTTCTGACCGAACTTCGGATTGAACTGTCACCATCAGGGCCCGTGACAAACCTAAACCACGTGTCGTATAATTCGTTTTCGTTCGTAATAACTGCGGTCGGGTTAAACAGTTATGACAATCGAAGGTTTTACGGTTAACTAAATACCGAATCAAATGGCAAACCCTCGTCACTTACATTATACATGTTTTTCACGCCAACTCAACAGAATTATAACGTCTCTCGACACTCTCCAGGCTGAATTTTAGTAAAAAAATCTGTCAGTATCTTAGCCATCGACGTTGCTTGAAACGATATAAACTAATATTGATAACGAGCCAGAATTCTTCAATTCAGTCGACAATATGATTTCATTCAATTCGAATTGGTATTTCTGTCCACGAATTTTCTGAGACGTGCGCGTCCTATTCCTATTCCGAAATTGATGCATACGTGATCGCGTACACACGTGATTCGGAGGGTTGACCATCGCTTACGGGGGCGTGAGAACGAGAAAAAGGGGTAGCGCGGGGGTGCAAAGGGATGCGAGGTTTGCTCCGACCACGTTCGTAACGTAACATTCGACTCGTAACGTGACAGAAATTGTTAAACGGCCTCCAAGCTCCGGTCTCCGGACATTCGTAGGCAATCGCAATCGCGGGAGCGCGCCACGCCGCGCATTGTACGAGTATTGTGCGAAGCGCAAACGGGCAATGGGGATATGAAAGGACGAGGAGCCGAAAAGAGGTGGGGTTACGGAACGTGCATATTAATCCGGTTGTCCTTGTGCGTTTTGCGCGTACATGTATACCCACGATGCGCAACGTGTCAGGCAAATTGTCCAATGGAGTATTCACACTACGATTTCCGTCCGTAAATTGTAACGAGATGTCGTAACGATTTCCGTAGGAGCCGTGATTTTCACCAGGTAAACGCTGCCAATCCTGTATCGTACATAGTCGGAAATCAGGTAAAAATTGAACGCCTCAGTGAACCTGCTGATTTCTGAGGAACGAGTTGCCGAGAACACGGGTCAGATCCCCTGATGTTTAGCAGCCACGAATTCACCACAACTTCTCGGCAGCTTATAAGCAGCAGGGGATTTGACCACTCGTACTCTTGGCTACTCGTTCCTCAGAGATCAACGGGCTGTCTGAAACACCCTGCCCTATACCTCGCATTCCTGGCTACGCACGGCATTGGGTTACCCGCGTTTAACTAGTGCAAATCACGGGTCCTACAGAAAATCATCATGATATCTGGTCATGATCTACAGATGGAAATCGTAGGGTAAATGCCCCACTGAACAGCAGAGCTTCGACCCTTTCTCTCCGTTTTACCTACAGCAATTCCGTAAACGAGTGTCGATCATTCACATGGTAAGTGAATAAATTGCAGATTTTTGTACAGTGTAATAGATCTATGTCAATGTGAAAAATGTGTTCATATATTAAAATATCCATTCGGCTTTTGAAATTCTGTTATTTCATGTGGGATGCAATGGAATTTCCTTACAAATGCATGGCATTCACATGTGTAGTCTACTTATCACTCATCACATGTAACTTGGTAAGACGAATGATTTGCCGTTGAGTGTAATCAAAACTGTGCAGGTCTCTTTACTTAAATCAAAACGGGCGTATTTGCTCTCCCGATTACCGGGCGGAAACCGTATTTCCGGCTCGTTTGCGCTGTTAAAAAACCTTAAAAGAAGTAAAACTAAAGTCGGGAGAATCACGATGGCGAATCTACCGAGGTCATCCCTCCTCTGGAAATCCTCTTTTCCTGCTTCGTCTTGCGAAGCGTCGCGGCGGCGGCGGCGTCGCGACGCGAGGCGTCGCCCGGGCTCGAAAGCGTAGAAATAGGAAGCCACGCCTCCTAGACGAGATATCTCCGAGAGAAATCTCGAATGTGAGGAGAGAAACTTTCGAAGGAAGAGGAGAAGGAGAGGAGAGATGTTGGCGGTTGGTTCTTGAGAAACGAGAGCGCTTGCTTCTGGGCGTGGTGTGGGTGGAGTTATCCTTTATAACGTATACATAAGTTACATGCCAAGTATTTATACAGTAGGTCCAGCTATACCCCCGTGTATACTTAGCTTGTACCATTTGACGTCAGCCCGGAAATGGAACCTCGGAATGGTACCGGATGGTCATTATACTAATCGTAACTTTCATGCCTCGGTTACCCCGGTTCAAACTTAGATGCGATATCCCCAGTATCTTTACTCTATGATGCGTGGAGATGCGTATAGTATAGTATCAAAACTGAATGTCCACCCGTACCACTTTTGAACACGAGTCTGACACTGACACTTAAGAATTTATACTCTGATAATAACTTCGATTTTTAATTTATTATTTCCAGATGCCTTGTGCCAAGAATCTGATCTTTGATACAGTAGGGATGCTCACGAAGTAGATTGCAATAAATATCCTAGCTTCTTTAAAAATTGATATATCGAGGATTCATGTACACGTACATATGCTCTTACATTTTGCAATATGTAGAATGTATCTGAACTATTGTACTCAGAAGCTGTTGCAGTATAATGCAACCCTGGCAATCCCTGGATATTTTTAGAATCTTTACAACTCTATTTTAAGTAGAAGATACTTAACTAAAAATGTGATCCATGTCATCTATCGATCTTATTGAAATTTTGCATTATGTACTACGACTTTTTTTATGATGAAGTTCTGACAGTCGATGACCAGCTTGCAATGCATATTTTTAGAATCCTTTCAACTCTATTTTAAGCAGAAGGTCAACTAAAAATGTCATCCCCTATCGATCTTCTTAAAATTTTAAGTTAAAGATTCTTAACTAAAATTCTGATCTGATAAATTCTATTTTACATCATGTATTACGATTTTGTTTATTTAGGTTGGAACGTATTATATCTCATTGAAAAATTTTAAGTAAAAACGGAGCTGATACACATTAGCTATCGATAGGTATCTAAATACATCTGTTCGTATCGTACTTTCGGTTAATTTGTAACCGAATAATTCTACTTCGTTTGTAACCTATACTGCGCCTCGTTATTCACGCATATAACATAGTAATGAGTTTCGTATTACTCTCGCCTTTTCTCGATTGTTACGTACGGATCGGAAGTTCTTCGTAATGAGTTCTCGATACTCGGTTGCTGGCTATGGATTGTGCGTACGGATATTCGCGATAATTACGATACTGGAAATATCGAATCATGAAGGGGAAATTCTTTGACTACGAGAACGAATATTTAGTGTAAAAATACCTAAAACCTTCTTACGATTTATACTTGATTAGAATTGTACAATTTTAGTTAACATGACTGAGTTTGATAATCTTCAGAAATCGTATTGGATGGAATCAAATAAAAAACTTTTGTTCTATTTCGAATAAATAGAATCTTGAATACAAATTAGTATTCATACTGATTCTTATTTACATACATACAATACATACAACATGTCAAAATAATTTGGTAACACATCGTTCTTCGATATGCCACACGAAAATAGGTTGGGGAAGAAAATCTGAAGAATGAATTATTTGAAATACTTCAAATCACGTCCTTCAAAATTGTATCATTCAAAGAATTATATCGATCACATACTTGAGAAATTATTAGAAATAATTACATTATAGGGAATCCACTATTGTCTTGTGTACAATAAGTAAGAGTCGAATTTCTTCGTATTTCAGTAGCTTTAGAAATCAGAAAACGATTGTTATTATAAATGGCTTGTTTGCTAGTATATTGGTTACAAACTAGAGTATATTCGATACATCGATCCTTATGACAGTAAGTAGTGATATCTATGTCGTGGTCAGTATTTAATATTCTATTCGCCACTGTATCAAGTGTCTGTAAGTATCAAATGTTCCCATTTCTCATATCCCCGTTCAGTTTTAACTATTACACAAAATTAAACACTATGCTACAAGTAACTATACTACACAGTCCTGATTGAATTTCAAACATGAAGCGTGTTCTAACTATAAAGATGAACTTTCATTCTTAAAATTATAAAATATCTTGAAATTATTTTGTTTAAGAACCAAAATTTTATTTTGTACTTCTTTGATTTATCCAAATGTTTCCTTAAAATACAAGACAGGACGTTCTCCAATTTCAAGCATCATGTATGTCTTATCGAATCTGAAGGCCTTTGGATTTTCATTAGCAAATTATCATTTTCTTTAAGAATCGAAATTTTATCCTATCCTCCTTTGATTTATTGAAATGATCATGAATGTGTCCTTAAAATTTAAAACACGACGTTCTCCAACCGCGAACATCATGCAAACCTCATCAAGCTCGAAGCCCCTTAAAATTTCATTAGCGAATCCTTAATAATTGTAATTACGATTTCATCGTAGATATAAAATAGCAATTGGTATGTTTCTAAGAACCCTGAAGAACTTGAATGTTTGTCAGATTTCATTACCGAAATACGTGTCGGGGGGCCCTTTACTAGAATGTTTCAAGATTCTTATCCGAAGAATCTCGTTTCACGCGGTATTTCTCTTGTGTGTCATTCCCAGTATATAGCTAACTGTACTCTTCAAAATGGCGGAGTACAAGCTTCTAAAAGAGAGAGCAGACAAAAAGGGAGAAAAATCGCTTCAATTTATTAGCGAAGTTGCAGAGCAGGTGCAGCTGCAACTGCGACGACGTGAAACCACGCTCCTCCCTCTCATCCTATATAAGTATAGCGCGATCTCCACCCTCTCGTGCCGTATAGGTATACCTAGCGATCGAATAAGTAAAGTTACGCTCCTCCCTCACCTAGTGTACGCGCGTACATAGTATGTACCTACGTACTAAGTATAATAGTCGATTCCATAGTGGAGGAAGAAGTGGAAAGCTCAACATTGGTTGGTCGCAAGCAAGTAGTACGATGCAAAATAAGTGAGACTCGCAACGGGTGTCCTCCTACTGCAGGCGGAGCTAGCTATGCAGATGCTACGGTACACGCATTACGCTCCTTGCGCAATGGTAAGGACTTCGATCCTTTATCCGTGCCCGTGAGCACGCTTCTTGGAACACCACCGCGCGAGCTTATGGTTATGCGCGCGCAAACTTCGGTTATACTCATCGTTACACCACTAGAGACGAATATTCTCGTTCCCGAACTCCAAATCTTGTTTAAATAAAGAAAATATTCATAATGTGTACCAATTCTTATTATTCTACCATATTTTGAATAGGAACATGTTTATTGACACAATAAATGAGTACGAAGATTAATGCAATTGGAGTCGAATTAATTCCTACTGCGAGTGCAAGCTCTAAATCTTTGATTAAATAAAATGAACATTTGTAAAATGTACCAATTATTATTGTATTCCTTCATTTTGAATAAAAATATGTAGAAAGATACAGGGGGTGAATACAGGATCAAGGCAATTGCACCAAACTGGATAGCCACTGTGATTCCAAACTCTAAATCTTTGATTAAGTGAAGAAAACATTAACAAAGTGTACCAATGATTATTATATTCCCTCATTTTGAATAAAATATGTGGATGAACACAGGGGATGAATGCAGAAACAATGCAATTCTACTAAGATTGAATGAATGATCGAAAGATCAACGTAATTGTACCAAGACTGATGGTTATTTTAATTGCAGGCTCCAAATCTTGTTTGAATGAAGAAAATATTTATAATATCGAAGTCTCTTATAGTATTCCCATATTTTATACATAAACATATGTATAAATACAGTAGATGAATCGAGAGATCAATGCAATTTCACCAAGATTGAATGAACGATGAGATATCAATACAATTTCACGAAGATCCATTCTACACGTGACACGTGCCGTTTGAAACTTGATCACTGCTACTTTTGTTCAATCAAACTTAACATGAAATAATTCGCAGCTGTTCTCGCATTTTTTATTTTATATTCCGAAACTTTGAGGCTGATGGAGCAGCCGCGTATACATTTGTGTCTATGTATACACGTGGGGATCCGTATGAAACGCGACACTTTTGACGAGTATTTTTTTCCACGCTTTCGGTTTTATTGTTTTCCGCAAGAGTGATTGGTAATTGGCTGCGCAACCTGTCTCTGCGATGTCTGTAGTGTTGTCGCTTGTTGCCATACGTCACCATACTCTCGCGGCGAACAATAAACGAAACGGGGATCGCTACAGCCCATAAAGACAACCCTCGTTGTATTCTTTGACGATTGAAAAAATGCAATTAAAAATTTTCGAGCGTCGATATAGGTCAGAGTGACGGTCAACAACTCTTTCACTGCCATCTCGTTTCCCTTTTTCTACTTCCCTTTCAAACCATGCGTGCACCCGCGCACGTTTCGTACTAAAAATTTACAAGATTTCCACGGTTCTTACAAAAATTTCGAGACACGGGATGAATTCTGAAATGAACCTACACATTAAAACACGCGGTGGCCAGTTTAGCCTAATTCGTATTCGCGGCACACCACGATTTATTGTACTACGTCACGTACGACGAATTATTTGGTAATCAAATTTTTCCACCCTCCTTCAACCTTCGCGCGCGCACACACGCACGTGTGTGCGAGAGCAGAAAGGGTAGTGCACGCGTCGTTTTACAATGATTTCTCTATTTTACGGTGTACGCGTGAGGAGGCCATTAGGAACCGCGAGGCCACTTTCAATAACCGAGACACGTTCACGAAATTCAATTCAATTTCGAGGAGTATGAATCAAATTAGATGAATTAATAACATCCCCGATGTGTAAGAGTATTTCCATAGTGATTGATATTATAATAAGGCTGCAGATTCTATGCATTTGTATGAAAAAACTTTATATAATATTGCATAACTAATCAAGAGTGAAATGCATATTATAAAGGAAATCCCACAAATTTTTCACATTGTAGAAAAATCTAGTCTCAGAGTAAGAGATAAATACAACATGAATGTATAACAGATACATTTGTAGCTGTACACGTTATAATTATGATTTTTATAGCACTATAAAGATAAGGCAGGCAAAGGCTGTTGAAGTGAAAATATAAACGTATAAACATATTTCCGTATCGGAATATTGAATCGATTATAGCGTAATCACGAAAACAGAGAGACAAAGGGAGTTGAAACGCGAAATGGGAGAGAAAGGGGTTGAAACGCGAAGGGGATGGATAACCGGCGATAGGGAAGGGGTTGATACGGGAGCACGGAAATGCAGATATTTGTCAGGAAATTGATAACTCGAATAAACTCGTCGCAAAACGTTCGAACAGTGGGTCTGGGCAAACGATTTTGCCTCTTTTCGGTTCTAGCACGATCACAACGATATAGCAAGGGACGTGCATATGTATTGCACCCCGTGTACATACATACATATGTATAACGTGAATGATTATATTTATACATATACGTGTCACAAATGTGATAAGTGATACGTGTAAGAGCGAGCAAAAATATTGTTTTACGCGCAAAATGCGTACGCGGATACCCAGATTGCCTTGTATATTTTGAATAACTGTGCACGTATGTTCTTCCCGTTATAAGCATCATCAAAGATAGTTATTACTGTTTCACGTAATGATCGCGTATGAAATTTTATTTCCGTGACCTCCGCGTTGCAATTTTTCAAAATGTATTGCATTATACCTACTGATTACACGCGCATTGCATTGTAACTTGAGCACAATAACTCTGTTTTTCATTCGCGCCGATGACGTTTCAAAATTGTTACCATTCACCAATTTTCACTGCGATTCTGTACAAAGTAATAATGAGAACATGTATTAGCTCCCACAAAAAATGATTTTGTTAGCATATTTATCACATCTGTGAGTATTGAATTAATCATGTTTAAAATAAACTTTGCTTCATCTACATATGTATATGTATAAATGTATCAGATTACAAGAAAGCTATCAATTTTCTTTAAGTAAACGAAAAACGTTTTGCACGATCGTATCATACGTACAATAGGTCGATATTAGAATATTGTTTACATCATCGGAGCTAAACATAGTCTAGTAATGATCGTTAAAATGTCTAATAAAATGCATGCAGAAGAACTGAACATTTTTAGAAACGTTTTTCAAGAAATGAAGAGCATAAAAGTACATTGCTACATTCTACGCAGTTGTGGTTGAATCGTTTTCCTTAAGTAAATTGATGAAACGACTTAAGTACATGAATTTACACTCGTACAGTGTCTGATTTCTGTGATTGAGAACGACCTGGCAAATAGGATCATTCCATTCTTTTTTGGGATCATTGTAAACATTTTTATAAACATACCATTTTTCCATTTAATTTTACACTGATTTACATTGTATTTCGTTACTTGCATAATGTAAAAATGAACAATTTCGGGAGCACAGATTTAAAGTCAGTCAGAATTGGTTTCTGTTGAAGTATAATTGATATACGCGTCGCGTGGGGTTTTCTCTATAAAAGCGGAAGTGCGAGAACGTCACAAAGTGAATATATCGACTAATTAGCAAGGCCAGTGGCGTCACAGTCAAAGGACATCGTTATCTTGGCGTTGGCCATGTGCAAAACATTGCTAAAGCACCAGTTTCACGCATCTCCCAACCCTCTTTCGCCCTTTTTTTTATTTATTTCATTCTCCCTTACCATTTCGTCTCGCAATCGAACGAAAATTAGCCGCGGTAAACGAGTAGAAAGGTATGAAAGAAGAAAAAGTAGAAAGAGTAGAGGAGAAAAATGAAAAAGAATTGGAAACCTCGACTGGCCCTTTTGCTCTTTTTACAATTCTAACAGGAACGACTAATTACGAAATGAAAGCTCTGGACCGAAAAGACGAATCTTCCTCCGCGGTTAAAAAATGAAAAATATTTTAGACAAAATTACATCACATAAAAACACGGTCTTTTTTACGATTTTGCAAATGAATAAAATATAATGTACATTAGTTAAGATAAAACAACAAACAAAAGGACTAACAATGGGTGACCATCGAATCTTAGTAAAGAAAAATGAATGGCTCTATCTTTTGGTAATTAAGACAGTAACCAAAAAAAAATAATCAAACATAAGGGAAGAGCCCGTAGCGTAAGTAGAGAACGCGGCACAGCTGTTACGTGTCCGAGAATTTAAATAAACGACTTATTTAAGCATACAAATCTTGGTGGTTCGCTCCGCAAATTCCAAAGTATATACATACAATAGACAGCTGCTATTCCCGTGCTTGTCAACGGAAAAATCGTGAAATTTTCCGCCTGTTGTTATTAAATTAAGTTCTGTTATTGAATCCGGAATGACGAATAAACGGAGAACACATATTTCACGGTATGCTTGTCTCTTTTCACTTTCAGTGGTTTGACGAGTAAAATTCTTCTGATTTTATATGCAAATTGGAATTTTTCGGATGTTCGTTAAATTTAAGTGCGTCATCATTATATCACGATTCATCATTGAACGCGCAACGTTTATCTCCAAAAACAGATCTCAGATGATTGTGAGAAATCTTTATCGGATCGAGTAAAGCTAAAAACAACGAAAGATGTTAAAAACTCACGTCTATAGGGTCGTCCCTCCTCAGGCGTGGACCTCTCCGTATTTTCCGATCCAGGTGTTTCTCTTTCCTCTTCCTCATTAATTTGCCCCCTCTCCCTCTCGATTATCGGCGAACCACCGTTGGGTGATCCTTGGGGACTTTGAGGCCCCACTTCTGGTCCCATTCCTCCGATATTGCTTCCAGAAACACCTCCGCCGGCAGAGGACAAGGAAGAAGAGGAGAACATACTGGAGATGTTAGAGAATGAGGAAGAGGTTTCTATCTTCAAACACTTTGAAGGAGGTCCGAATGCGGATGGACCCAAAGGACGGAAACTACCAAAAGGTAAGCGATGGTCCAATGGGTGCAAAAATGGAGGAGGTATGTGTAACATATGGTGCAGACCGTAGCTCAACGTTGGAGTAAAGGATTGAAGGTCCTTCGCCTCGGTTACCTGAAATACGAATACATAAATCTCATAAAAATCGATTCAAAGAACAGGATTTAAAGTCGAGTAAGGAAAAGATTTGGAAAAGAAATTCAAGTTAAGAAAGTTACAAGTACTGTAATATATTCATTCGTCGTATGGTCGACTGTAAATAGATATCGAGCAAATCATTGAAATATTAACAGCGAAAATACATTACGTTGATAAAATGAACACTTTTTATTTGCTTGGACACATATCAAATATTTTATTATGAAGAAGCTTAAAATCTATGTTTAATTACGTTCGAAGTTATGAATCTGTATGACAATAGTATATGCCAAATAGAACGACCACGCAAGTATGAATATTGATCTGATAGTGCGTAAGCATTGTTCAAATATTAGCATTCGATTTTCCATTTTCGATTCCCTGTAGTAAGCAGATATGTTTCCGTTTAATTCTATAATGCACGATTCTAAAAATCCGAATAAAATAGTAACATATACAG
>NW_017135553.1:193746-206687 GCF_001652005.2 Ceratina calcarata | reverse complement strand
GTTTCATTTTATTCTGTTATTTTTATCCCTCGCGATAAAAAATGTATACTTTTGAGGTTTTACTAAAAATTTTTGGAAATTTGATAAAATACCTGGATATCTGATTGACAATACAAGGGAGTGTTCCGATGAATTCAAGCTTATAATACCGTATTATACTGTTAATAACGTGAAACCACCCCTACGTTATAATAATAATCCGTCAAAACGCAGTGCTTCCCCTACCCGTTTCCCTCATATATCGAATCTACATACACATACACGCAATCATACATACATATGCACGTGGGTGCATGTGTACATCGTCACTGAATGTATCATTGAATTTCGGAACGATGATTGACGAGTCTATTAAGCCCCGGCATAGTGAATATGCCACAATGGATAAATCAAGTTTTGCAACAAATATAATATAATGTTTGTAATGAGAGAACAATGGTAAAATGTAATCAGAGTATCAGTGATACTTGTTTTCGATAATGAAACGCTTGATAACTTTTCATTCATTCAGTGATATTCCCATCTCCAGTTAGAAAATGACAGGTATCGACGATTTCTGATGAGCATTAAATGTTTCGTCACCAGTTTTCTAATATCATGAAGAAAGATTCGACCGATCAAAATGATTACTATGTTCAACATGGTGAAATCCTAAATTTTTCAACAGCATTGGATACCTTCGAAATCTCCTAATTGTTATCCACTGTTGACCAATTAATTAAAAACTGATTATTAATTACTTACGTGCCGCGTGCATCAATTTTGATTAACACGTTGCACATGCAATTTTAATTAATCTTATTACATGCATACCGATGCTTTGTTATACATATATTATTATTCATGACGTGTTACTTTTTTTCTGCATTTGAAATTTCGAGGGAAATTAACGAAGTTCCTTTTCCCATGAAGAACACAGAAGGGACCGAAAGAGAGATCGCATGATAATGTCCGTGGTTAAAAATTAAACGTTTAATCGAGCCGATAATTACACGAGGAATTAGTATAGTTACACGGTCAACGATCACTGTTTATTATTCTTTTATAAGAGGAAACGAACGTACGGATTTGTGGCTTCAGCTACTTTCAATCAGAGTGATTTGTTAAGTATTCATTATTACTTTAATCGCGAACGGTTCGAAAAATTGTCAGATTCTTTCGGGCACGCTCTGTGCCGACGCGACGGCAATTATTGTTTATCGATTTATACGCGACAATTATTTACAAACACATATCACATAGAAATATTGAAACGAATTCGAATTGGGATAAAAATATTCGTGTCTCGAATAAAAATGCAAGCTTCGATGTACCTTTCTGGACGAATGATTGGCCAACAAAAAAAATCGAATAATTTCATTGGAAATTAATCGGTTCAGAACAATGCAATTTTCACATATTTTTAAATCAATCTTCATCCTGTTTCTGGCAATATTTCGGCTCATCATTTGATGAAATTGTCACGTGCTTCCTTTTGCATACTAAGAGGAAACACAAGTTCCAGTTAGCTTCTGAGTATTTTAATACAATACGATCCTTTCAGTATTAGAAAGTAACCAGTTCAAGGTATAAAAATTTGATTCCTTATAAGGACTTAATACATACAATATACCGAGACAACGATAATCACAAAAAGTTTCTCAAAATATTATTAATACAATATACATATGGTCAGTACTTACGGCAACCGACATACCTTTTTAATTAATTATATCCACACCGGAGTAAAATAACTATGACAACAATTATACTAAGCTAACATGTATACAATAAATAAAATTCTACACTACATTCATGCACAAACAACCATGTAGGTATACTATTTAGGATTCGAAACTGATTCTGAAAATTACTCAATACAAATTTTATATCTTCTACTTGCGAACATGAAACTCTGCATTTCTGCGGTAAGTATACTTTTTTCAACTCCTATGCAGGAAGTAGAGAATAAAAGTTTGATTTCATTTTCGAGAAAATTAAGTTTGAAGATTTCTGTATTTTACGATAATTTGGACTATTATCAAACACGGCTCAGAGCTCACTGCAATTATAGGTGCTTAACTTAGGAATTAATATGTCATTTATTTATATTACATTTACATAACGATTTTCTGTCAGAATGCTATGTATTTTAATCACCATACATCTGTAATCATGCTAAAAATAGACTGTCGAAATAGGAAGCTCTACTTATACACTAGGCACAGATGCGATATGCGAAAGTAAATTTATGTAAAAAATCATTATTCTAATAGATTCTACTTTATTTATTCCAACGTTTTTACGACAGTAAGACTTTATTAAAGTTAAGTAATGCAACGGAAAAGAGAAGTAGGATTCCCTTTTTAGTAGAGATAAAATGAAACTTAGCAGGGTAAGCGTAGACAGCCTACGTTTTCAGCTTGAAGCGTTAAAAAAGCGGAGAAAGAGCAATCGAACAGAAGCTTAGATGATCAAATAAGGATAACAGGGAGACTAACTTGTGGATTGAACGGTCTTTGCATTCTGAACGCCTCTGGCAACCCGGCGTGGGGCTGTTGCGAGAACACGAAAAAACTAGGCGGCGGTAGGTGATGATTCGGCACATACGCTGAATTATCCATCTAAAATTCAACCGGATCGGTTGAAAATTAAACGCTAAACTCGCAATGATTGTGTGAGGTGTGTGAAACGTGTGTACGATTTTATCTGTGAAAAATATATTTTCTTTTGCCAATTTTTTCTCGGTCTGATATATTCACGCGACGAATCCGTCCGGAAATTTCAATGACAAAGAGAATTCTGTTTAAACCGACGAAATATTGAATCGTCGAGTAGCGTGTAGAACGTGTAGGATGACCAACTGTTTCATATTATGTGTATTCGTTCCGGCGGAGTGAAGCCCGCGAAAATGATCTAAAGTGAAATCACCGTTGCACTTACGATATTAAAAACTTTGAAAACTTTTCGAGTTTCGTGAAACGAAGCGTACAGTCATAGTATAGTCATCAAGAGCTTCGCACGTAACACCATGATCTCTAAACGATGACCGTCGCGATTTGAATATCGCGTACTAAAACACGAAGAGAACTGAATAATATAATTGTCAGAATTTGGCGCGCGGTGAGTATTGAAATTCAAACGACTGCCACACTTACAAACTGATTTAAAACTGTCTCATTACGTATTGGAAACGTGTTTCGAGTAAAATAATGCGAGCGTACAGTTTGCACGTCACACGGTAATTGCGTCTCGGTCAACAATTGTCAGGCGCGCGAAATGTATTCGAATTTAAAATCCCGCCACGAAGTGTCTAACCTAACCTAACCTAGAAATTTAATACCGCGAGCACCGAAGAGGGTCCGAGAAGAACTAACGTTGACACCACAGATGAGACGCGGTCACGGTACGCGGTTAGGTGTCCGATTAGGGGGTTAGGTTCGTGACGCAGGGAGCGACGGTTGTGAGCGAGCGTGCCAACAATCCGCGTGAACATGCGAGTGCAGACTGAATTGAAGTCGAAGAGTGTGAGGGCACTTACCCACGAGCCGAGAGAACAGAGGCGGTGGCGGTGGAGGCGGAGGCGGAGGCGAGGCAGAGGCGTGGAGATAGAAGCCGGCGAGGACGGCGTAAGCGCGTGGTTGCAGACGCCATTACTCTGGCGCAACTGTGTAAGTAGAGTGGCGGCATGAGCGACGAACGCGTCTGCGCGTGGCGTCATGCGTAGAGATCGGGACGTGCACACACCGCGGTTGCAGCTGCTGCAGCACGGTCGCGTGGATCAGTCGCGCGTCGACCACGCGCGCGATAAGTATTTTATACATTGATTACAGACTTTATTACAAATAAAACGAGAAAGTTAATCTATCGGTAATACAGGCTAGTCCTGAAGATTCTCAATACAGAAATAAAAAATTAATGTAAATTTAAATAGTGTCACGTACTCGTATGAAAAAGTAGCATTGCACATTTTACATTTAGATGTATTAAACGTATGCCTTCGTTTTCGAGATAAATGCATCATACACTATGTGAAGCTAGTGGTGATTGTATTTAATTTTAAATTCTGTTATCTTCAAGTAGTGCATAATAGTTTAATAGTTGAGACGTTCTTTAATAATGATGATGAAAGGAAATGTAATAAAGTAGCTAATAGAAAGACGAGACGTCTGTATATGAAAAGTTTTGAATTTACTCTTTCTGAATTTGATTGGATTTTAGGTGAATCATTTTGACGACTTTTAACATAATCAATCGAACCATTATTGAAAACTGTAGATCCTAGACTAATAAAAATAATAATAGATACAGTCACAGATGGTCTGGTACAGTCTAATAGGTCTGTTTCTATCCCGAATTGCTGGATTAATGAATAAGTGCATTATTATAATTAGAGTAAATATTTTGTATACTAAACTTACGAGGGTATACAAATATTTACTCCAAATAACTCATGTGTGTACATTGTACGATGTCAAATAAAGACGAATAAACATACGTTCTATACAATTTCATGTAATCATCGAAAGTAAATTAATAAACGTAATTCTGTTTTATAAATGTATCTTACTTTGTATCCTTAAACATCCTGTCCACGTCATCCTTCACGTAGTCAGTTATGCAAACAGTAAGAATAATTTTAATTATCGAATATTATATTCACTTTTAATGAATCACTACGAAACGGCAGCAGTGGCGACATCTCAAAGATCTTTATCATAACTAAACGCTTTCAGCAATGCATCGTGCCCAATCGTGCCATCCGCTTTGTGAAATTTCTAATATATTTAACAAATTCATTCCTGCACAACGTGATACCAAATTAATAAATATATAATAAATTTTGAAACGTCCGATATTGCATTTCGTGTATATGATTATAAATTATTAGAAGATAATGATTACTGATGCTAGTAATGCTAACTGATGTTGCAGCGAGTTCTCCAACTATTATGTGTAAAGTTTACGCACAGAGAACGCATGAAACAAAATATAAACATTGTATTCTAATAAAGTTAATGTGATTGAAATATTCTCGTTTTTATTGGTTTGAATATGCTTCTGATTTCATCTATTTCGACATATTACTTCGGTGTACTTAAATAGAGTTTGGCTCAAATGAAACCCAGTTTTAATTATGCTGAAATTTCATCTCTTTACGATATACTTAAAGAACGATTTATTAAATCGCAAGTGTATGAAAGTTATAACTCAAAACTGTCTGAGAAGAGTACTTGGAATGTAAAATTATTCGCTATGCCTGGTGGAAGACGTAACGCTGCTGGTAGAAATGGACAGACCAAGTTTCAAACTGGTTTATCATCGTCTGCAAATATTGGTATACGAAGCAATAGTGGAGAAAGAACAGCTGGGAGCAGTGCTGATGATAAAAAGTCTGAGGAGCTCTGCGGAATAAAGACGTTGGTTCCAAAACATGTACCTATACCAGCAGTACCAGTGGAAAGTCACTTAATGTTTGAAGCTTTATCCATGGTTGTGTCAATTATTGCAGCTTTCTTACAAATGGTTAATTTATACAGAACTGTTTGGTGGCTACCTCATTCTTATAATAATTATAGTATGGTACGTAGTACGAAGCATTGCTTCGATATGTATATGTGTTCAGCTTTCATTTATAATGCTATAACTTTTCAGAATTTCTACTTAATAGATCCTTATTTACTCATATTTATTATAACTATGGTAGCAAGGCAATTTATTTACTCCCTGTTACGTAGAATCATTAACGTTTCATCACCGATTCGTTGGTTGTCAGCTGCTCAAAAAATAATGAGGTACCTTTCATTACTTATTATATAAACGATAATGAAGTTATGTTTCATAAAAATTATACGTATCATTATTTTCCAGGATCGGTCTGTTAACTATTGTCATGAACATATTATGTTGGTGCATCTATCACATGGCTGAAAGACACAACTCAATGAAGATTTTCTACTTGTGTTATCCGTTTGTATATCTCCATTAAATCATACTTGTTCACGTTCATACATATATGTCAGAATTTCTTATTATGTCTACTTTGTTTCAGAAGTTTGTCTGTGTATTTTGTGATGTTTGGTGTAAGCGCAGCACCATTCTTTGACATATCAACATCTTCGTGTGGTAAAGACGAGAAGAAGACAAAACTCTTAATTGGTACATAATTCGTACTTAGAATGACTACAATTTTTTATTGCAATTAAATTCAACGTATTTTGTTTACAGACAAACCTTTGCACAATTGCTCTTTGAACGCATCTGCGATTAGAGCAGAGGTTTCAACACTAAGGTCCGATTTCAATCGCCGTTTGAAACGAGCTTTGTTCGCATCGTCCAGCAGCGCATATGTTTGCGGCATTGCACCCATCATATTCGTACCTCAACACTTGTACTTCAATGTTTCATGGGTCGTACAACACGTTATCATGTTTTGGCTTGCAAGAATAAGTGCCCACTTCTCACATGCTTATCCTGTCAAGTGTGTATTATTTACACAACTGTTTTACGTACAATAAGATTACGTTCAATTCTGCGAACGTTCTATCACTCGATGATTGTACATTAAGAAATTTATTTCTAATTTGATGAATATCGTAATTGTGTTTAGGTACTGCGATGTTTTACACAGAGCAGCGTTACATCTCGGAGAATGGGTCAAAATTGAAAATCGTAACAGTCACATGTATGCTCAAGCTTGGAACGAATCGGTACTGTGGCCTGATGGTTCAGTCGTCAGACATAACAGGGAAATTTATCGTTCAGAGGGTTTATGTACTGCAGCGGAGCCAGGAAATTCAAACCATTACAGGTTTTATGTACGTAATGAAAAGAAAATAAATATATACGGAAGCCCCTCCGATCTAAACATTTGGATTGTTTTTTACAGATTCTATTCAGAAACCCTGCGTTGTTTTTCTCTTATTTATTGGGCCTGCAGCTTCTTCTCATCTGTGTGCAATTATTTATTTTATTACGTACAAACGACTGGTATCAAGTATTATCAATAACATGGCTCCTTGTGATCAATTACTACACATTATTTAAAGTTACCAGGGACTTCCTTATTTGTTGGAAAGTGTACCACGCCGAGCAAATAATACATCTGAAATCTCAAATCAATGCCAATTCTGCTGTTCAATAAAGAAACATTTAAGCTTATATAAGTGTTGTATTATAATTCGGGAGTTTCCATTAAATCTGGTAAACGCACTAATTATAGAAATATGGTTTTTATCTCAAAGATAAGTATGGTTTTTATCCCGAAGATAAAAATCATATTTGCGTTCATTCAACGTTTCTTAGTAAAAAGTAATCGTCCAATCTATTCACTAATGCTACTTATCAATTAAACTTCTGCAAAACAACTAAACAAGTGTACTTTCCCTTTTACATAACTTACGTGACGTAACTTATCTCGTGTTAACATAGAATAATGTTAAGATATAAAAAACTCGTTAGCATTATTATTTCTGATTAAATCTCACTTTTATCATTATTAAATTGAATGACATACGAAAACAAATCTTTCGAATTGCAACATTGCAGAGAATTATATCAATTAATTTTCCAATCAAGAATGTCAATCCTTGTTAATTGAATGAGAAATCTGTAAAATGTTGACGATTATGTTATCTCGAAAATGAAAACTGAAATTAAATAAATTTTCCGGTGTTTACAATTATTTCGCGTGCCCCAGGAGATAATGGAAGTTTTTTGGCTCGTATCACAATTTGCGCCGAAACATACACAGGTAAGTATTCTACACACATTAATGATTTCTATGTTAGATTATGTGCTTTGCTAGCTCGAAAGTTCTGTTGATCAAGAATCTATTGGTATTCTTACAATGTAGGAGAGCGTGATAAATCAGCTTAATCATAAGTCTTATTTTAAATCAAATTAAATTAAATCTTAGTTGAAGTTAAGTTCAAGTACGTCTTTCCAATTTTCTTTTTCAAATAATGTATTGTTTGTAATATATTCCTAATACTTTTATTTTTAAACAAGCAAGTCATTTTTTTAAATCCTTCACGATCTTAATCAATATGTATATCAATCATTAATTAAAGAGATAATATCTTACAATCGACGGAAATGATTACATATTCAAGTAAGATTAATGTTATCTAAAATGTTCATTTCACTACATATATAAACAATGAATACGATTGATATATAAAGTAATACGTAAGTTGACAGGCGATCTCTTTTCTATATGTATCACAATGAATACCATCGGTGGAACGGTTCTACTTTCTATTCTCTTTCTTACTGGTCCGAATTTTTTAATTGTCAATCGATCGAAAGACTTTAAAGTACAACTTAACGTGCACGCTTTTTTGTTTTTAGTTGAGATTCAAAATGCTGAAGCATGTATTGTCGCGGGTTACATGCCCGGACTCAGTGGCATGGTACCGATTAATAAAGAAAATTGCATGAACGATGAACTTCGTGCGAATAGTTTCTTATCAAATTCTCTCGAGTGTGCTCGAACGTGTGTAGCAGGGCAGACGAAGACATGCTATTACAAATTTACAGTAGAACGTTATCCCGTTAATGGCAAGTAAGTAAATTGAAATAAAGTTTCTTTTATCATTTTAATTTTGCAATACGTATTTGGAATATTCTTTATAGTTTTAGACATTGCATTCTGTAACTTTCTTATAAATGAATAAAATTCGCAGTTTACTCATAAGAATAAGAATTCTCAATTATTTTATACCAAGTAATATATCTATTTTTCAATTTTTTTCAGAGCATGTGATTTGTGCATGCCGAACGCTACTAACTCTCTATGCCCCGAATGTCAATGCGTTCCCGCTGATGGAACACAGCGCATGGCTCTGACTGTGAACAGAATGATACCCGGACCGAGTATACAAGTCTGCAAAGGAGATTACGTTGTGGTCGACGTAACGAATCTATTAAAGTCAGATTCGGTAACGATTCATTGGCATGGATTATTTCAGAATGGTTCTCCGCATTACGACGGAGTCCCTTTCTTAACTCAATGCCCAATCCCAACTCAAACAACATTCAGGTAAATACTATTCTAAACTCCGAAGTTTTATAAGAGAAATAAGTATATTGAAATTTGAAGAATATATTCAATATATTAGAAGTAAAGTATATACTATATATGATATTCAAAGTCTTTAAATATAATGCTTGACCATTTTTTTTGAATAGATATCAATTTCACGCGAATAATCCTGGAACTCATTTTTGGCACGCTCACACAGGACCGCAGAAATTAGACGGTATCTTTGGTAGCATGATCGTCCGAGAACCATCCGAATATGATCCCTCTTCCTCTCTTTACGACTTCGATTTAGCGAATCATGTGATATTTATCAATGACTGGCTGTCGGAAGAGTCTACTAGTAGAATTCCAGGCCGCAGAGCTGGTCAGACGCGAACTGATGCCGAATCCTATTTGATTAACGGGAAAGGTAGATTTATAGTAAGTATCATTGATTTTCTAACTGAAAATTATCATTGAGAACTAATGATTATTTAATATTGTGAGGTACTTTTCATTTCAGGATAGCAGTGGTGCTACAGCGAACATACCGTTTGAAGTGATTACAGTAGATGCTAATCAGCGTTACCGTTTCCGCTTAATTAATTCATTCTGTACAACCTGCCCCGGGGAACTTACTGTCGAAGGACACAATCTCACTGTCATCAATTCTGATGGTCAACCAATAAAGCCCATCGTCGTCGATTCTCTTGTTTCTCTCGCGGGTATAAAGTGAACGAATTATGTTTCCTCACATTCGTGCAATTTTGCATCGTGATATTTATTTCAGGAGAAAGATACGACTTCGTTATTAATACTAATCAAGAACCTGGCGCTTATTGGATACAACTTCGAGGGTTGGATGATTGCAGTCATGTCCAGCAGTTAGCTATATTGCAATACGTGGGTGCATCAAGTACACCACGTACAGAGGAACCGCATAATCCACTGCCTTCCGAAGTTGTAAGTTATTTACGATGTTTGTGAATAGACTGCGAATTTTATGCATTTATACAAAAATTTGATATACAGAAAATATAAAGCATGCACGTAACATACAGGAATATGCGCTTGAGTACGCATTACTCTTTTTGAATGGTAGAAGAAATTTAAATTTAGGTTCTATTTCTTCACGAAAGATTCGCATAAAAATCCGCGATCTAGTAATTACAATTTTATAGCTCGTGATTTAATTTGTATAATTATAGGCATTAGACATAACGACCGATGGATGCTATAAGTCAACTCCCAACAAGGGCTGCGTTGAAAATTTGGAGCATGCTCTGCCAATCGAGTCAAAAATTTTGCAGAAAGAACCGGATGTGAAATTAGTTATTCCTATAGGCTTGCACAGATTCGAAGACGAAGAATTTTACACACCTAATAAGTACAAGAATTTTCTAAGTAAGATATGAATTGAAGAAAATTAAGTTTCAACCAAAGTTTGGTGTGAAACGACGATTGATATTTCTTTTTAATTTATTAGTATCAAAATCAGGGTGGACGGTAAGCCAAACGATGAGCAATATAAGTTCAATTGGTCTACCGAGCCCGCCTCTATCTCAAATGGAAGATGTTCCTCAAAATCTGCTTTGCAACGCTGATAATTTACCACCGCATTGTAGCTCACAGAGTGTATGCGAGTGCGTTCATGTAATCAAATTACCATTGAATTCCGTCGTGGAAGTTGTACTAGTCGACGAATGTAAGTGGGAAAAGATTATTTAAATGAAACGAAACAAACGGACTAAATCCTGAATTTTAATAATTATTAATGTATAACTGCAGTCAATACGAGTCATGTTCGACACCCCTTCCATTTACACGGATTCGTGTTCTATGTTCTGGCAACGGGTCAACCGTTTGGGCCTATTGTAAACGGAGCGCCGAAAATGACAGCGAAAGCTTTTCACGAATTGGATGCAGCAAATCAAATAGACAGAAACTTAAATTCTCCGCCAGCCAAAGATACGTTGGCGATACCAAACAACGGATACGCTGTACTGAGATTTTATACGGACAATCCAGGTATTCGTTAACATTTATAAAAATCTTACTATGATTATGATTTAACGTAATTTTTTGTTAAAGGTTTCTGGATTTTCCACTGCCATCAATTATTTCATCTTCTCGGTGGCATGGAACTTATTTTCCAAGTTGGAGAAGTAACGGATATGCCGAAAACACCTGACAATTTCCCGAGATGCGGGCATTATAAGCCGAATATTAAAAGCTCGTAGTAGCTTTATAGAACTTGGAAATGTGTGAAAGTAGATCAAAGAAATTGTTAAATGTAATTTAATTACTAAGGTACCTTTTGTAATTCTTCAGTAGCCTTTCCATCGAATTTTGATGAGTAAGAAAAAACGACTGGGTAGTGAACTCGTCAGTTGCACCTATTAACGACATTCGAAATAAATATTAAATGAAGTGACTGTAATTTCTCTTTATTACATATAACAGCGGGAAAATGCAGGAAAGATGAAGCAAATGGAATTAATGAAAAAGAGAAACTATGTGACATAATAAAACTAATGAATATATGAAATTATAAACTCGACAAAAATTGTGTGGTTAGACGCAAGAAATCAAATACCTTTTTGTATTTTATGTATTTGACACAAATAAAAAAACATCCATTCTCTTTCTTGAGCGAACATCATGTAAATAACAAACAGAACTTAAAATAAATAAAATATGAAAGAATTAACAGGAACACAAAAGATATTGTATGCACTGTACACAATATATGTATATTTCTTCTGTTAGATTTCGAATAGCGTACTGCGCATGGCAATATTTTCATACTCTTACAGCGCGTGCGTTGAGAGTTGCCCGTGTTTGTCGTTTAAATTTTATTTATTAATTAATTACTGAACTAAAAATCTAGGTATATATTATGATACTCAAAGTCTTTAAATATAATACTCGATTTCTTTTTATAGATATTAATTTCACGCCAATAATTTTGGAACTCATTTGTGGCACGATCACACAGTATCACAAAAGTTAGACATTACCTTTGGTAGCTTCATAGTCCAAGAACCACTCGAAGATGAACCCTCTTCTTCTCTTTCTGGAGTGACCATCGTTTAAATAACAAACAGAACTTAAAATAAATAAAATATGAAAGATATTATGTGCACTGATACATATTTTTTCTGTTTGAATTCGAATAGCATACGGCGCATGGCAATATTTTCTCACTCCTACGGCGCACGCGTTGAGAGTTACCCGCGTTTGTCTACTTTGGAGTCGCATGGGCAATGTCATTCGTGAGTGTTTAAGCTGAAATTATTATTAATAAACGTGCAAAGTGAACAGTATTGTATGTAACTTGTCTCTTTACATTGAAATTGATTCCCAATGAACTCTTGCAAGATTTACGTATGTGTTTTTAATGTGTAACGTGCTGTGTATTGATGCTGACTGAGAAACTGAAGGGTCTCCGCCGAAATTTGCAGTCACATCACTTCGATATCGGTGAGTAATAAGATCATGCAGTATTAATATTTAAACATATTGAAAAATTTGAATAGTCTTGACTTTCGATGAAGTATAACGTTCTTTTGACACATTTCTAATCTTAATCGGTCACGAGTTAACTCCTACTATAGCCATATGTTGTTGACATGTCACGGAGTTAATTCATGTTTGCACTTGCATCTTGCCGGTCAAAGATGCATTACAATGTAACAAAAATGAAATCATTGTACATTTAATTTTAATCAGAGAAGAAATTTCCTCTCTGGTAATAGTAGGATTGAGTTCTTTTGAAGGCTTATCTTCAGCGATTTAGTGTACTATTTCACCGCTAGATGGCAATATAATGCACTCTCGAGTAGTTAAATCTTGTAATTGCAACACATAATATTTAGGACACCGAGGTACCATTAAGGATGTATTGGCTATACAGTCAATCCCAAAAGTTTATGCA
>NW_017135553.1:184190-192911 GCF_001652005.2 Ceratina calcarata | reverse complement strand
TAAACTTTTGGGATTGACTGTATAGCCAATACATCCTTAAATAGTGAAAATGCTTGTGTAATCGTTAGGACGGTGAATGGGACCTACTGTACGGCATCGACGAGTGTTTTGTTTTCTATTTCTTATTTCGGTAGCAATATGCTCTAAAGACTGCCACTATTTAGTAATCTCTCTTTGGTGTTTAGTTATTGCGACGGTAATTTTGTTAATTATATTTTCAACTAGATTTTGATGTCCCAAATATCACATATCGTTTGAAAAGTTTAAGTAAATAAATAATATTCTAAGTGTTTTGATATTAATTAATATCGAGTAATTATCGATTTAATTGTCACCATAAGGTTAATCTCATTGTTCGATTTTTACTTGAAAATAATTTATAAATGCTCGATTATTGGTATTACGAAGTCGTGTAATGAATATACGAGTTTCTTTATGTTCAGAATTTTTATTGCGAAGTCATTTGAATATCAATCTTTTATTATAAATATATTATCAGCATTTTTTGTTATTATTTTATCAATCGTTCTATAATTAATACAGAAAGTTGGTAGTTGGTAGAGAAATATTTTACCGGTCGATTTAAAGAATGTAGACACCGTCCGCTGGTGGTTCTTGGAGATCCTGGTTCATGTAGTTTTGTTGATTCTTGATCCAGTCATTGAAAGATGATACTCTGGTGTACACGTCAGGTTTGCCGACAGCACAGGGTTGTCCGAAGGAGACGATACCGACTTGAGTTCCATCAACAACGAGGGGACCGCCAGAGTCACCCTAAATTAAAAAAAAATAAAGAATTAATATACACCTTATAATTACAAATTAAATAATGTTTCTCGTGAAACAGATATTTTATTTCTAAGATTCTAAGTTAGTTTGATTTCAGTTTGCAAAACCGAAAGAACACTGATAATGAACTCATTAATTATATCTTTAATTAAAAAAGTAAGTTTTTATGAATTTGTAGCAATTATACTTACGTGGCATGCACCTTCACCGGTTTTCGTGAACGAGCAAATGTGGGAGGCTTGCACTCTCCAATGGGACTTTTTGCACTTAGCATTGGTTTCGATAACCAAGTTAATCCATTGTAGATTGGTTGGTACGTTTCCGTTGACCTGAAATTTTAATTTATCCAGAATCTTATACCATAAATTGTAATTTAGCCAGAGTCAGTATTATAAGAATTTTAATTCGTTTCCGGTTCTAATATTTGTCAAATCTTCATGTTTTTATTTTCACAAAAATTTCCACTAGTTTCCGACTCTAATTTTTGTTAATTCTTCATAAAATACATATTTCTTCTCTACTTACTCTGGTGGTACCCCAACCAGACAGAATGCATGCAGATCCTTCGTAGGTTTTGCTGCCCGAAGCCAATTCGATTGGTTTAACCAAATTGGTGAACGCGATGTTTTTATTTACGCGAATCAAAGCCACGTCATTGACGAGACTGATCGAGCTATAGTCGCGGTGAGCAACGATCTTCTCTGCTGCGTAGGAATCTCCGGGCTGGTCCACTTTGGTGGTTCCAGCGTGTACGGTAATTTTGCTGGGGCTGCTTCTGTTTAACAAACAAAACACAGTTGTGAGCACTCAGTGGCAAACTAACTTCCAAATTACATGTAAAACGCAAATTACATAGAAATTGAAACGTACCCTTCGACACAATGAGCTGCAGTGAGGATGTAACGGTTGTTAATGATAGATCCACCACAGAAGTGACGTCCATTTTGCCTCAGAGACACTTGATAAGGGAATTGACCAACTGCGGCATCCTTGCCACCGACAATCTGGGTGTCCACATCTCCGGGGAAGCCTAGATTTAAAAAATAAAACAATACAATCATAATTCAGTTAGGAATCTTGCTCCAAATTCAATAATAATCGAAACTTTAATCTGCTTAAGACGAAAGATTATCAATAGATCTTATGGTATTAAAATACATTTCAGATAAAAATGNAAATATCTCTATCTGAAATGCATTTTAATACCATGAAGTCTATTGAGAATCTCTTGCAATATTTCTATAAATGTATAAAGTCCGTTGTTTAATTATGAGTATATTAGTATTTGCTTACCGTAAGCGGCGACCGCAAGGCAGAGCACAAGTGTTGCACTGAGAGCGTTCATGATCGCAGGGAAATCGGGATAACTGACGGGAACTGTGAGTACTGATCACTTTATATATGCTTGGATGTATCGTGTTGATAAGGATGATTGAAGTGATCTTTATCGGATGCGAATGCTCAGTCAAAGGGAATGACGTTTGAGATATACATACACGTGAAAATTCAGTAGCTTTGATTATAAAGACAACGTAGCCTCGGTATTGGATTTTTTTGGAAGAAGAAGCAATTAATCTGATAAGCTCGATACGGATCGACTGATACTTCTTTTTCATAGACGTCGCGTGAAAAATCGATAGCATAATCTTTTAATTAGGGTGAAACGTCTGACCGTCCTATTGATTGTTTAATTAAGATGTTAACAGACGAACGTGAAACGGTAAGATTTGATAAGGAGGAAAATCTCAATTATTTTTACGCGCGCGTAATTGAAAAGCGTCATTGATTAATTTTTTGCCCACTGTAATAAGTGAATGTAGTGTAACGGCGGTTTCCCAGTTTTATCTTTTCAAAACTTTTGGAGACGTCCAACTTGTTCATGCGCAACACAAGTAAAAACTTTGTAATGAGCAGAACGAGCGGAGGTACGATGTTTGCAAATCATTAGTTCGCCGACGAGGGCTGAGGGTTACCCAGAGGGTTGGAAGTCTGCCGGGTGTCTTACACGCTTATTATTACTAAGCTGTATCCAAGACGTCTTCGTTTAATTAATTACAACAACATCGCGTTAGATATTCTGTCGTTAACTTAAAATTCTCGTTGTAATTAAATGCACTAAAAAATTCTGAGTACTGACGTCAAGTCGAGTTTGCCACCATAAAACCAGACATAATTTGAAATTTTTAATCGGAATCAGAATATGTATATTCTGGTATATGATTGTGAAGTAAATTATTGATGATGATTGAGTACTGGATTATTACTCAGACAGACTTAAAATATTACGTTAGGCACATAAAATGAAATTAACGTCTTCTCCAAATTTTTATGAAATTAAGCGTCGAAGATCAATAGGATATTTCATTAAGGAAACGTTTAATAGAATAGGTGGTGGCGAGTAATTTTGTTCATTGTGTATTCTACAAATGAATACATCCGAGCGTTCCTGGTAATTCTCGCTGCGTCCAGGGGGGATTTCGCGTTCCCTAAGGATCAGAGAAAGCGATTGCGAATAACAAGAACCCTTCGCCTGCGCCACAAGTCTTGATCCTGTTAACGGGATCATCCGAGCGCCGCTGATAGAGCGAAAGACCGTGAGATAAAACCGAACTCCCTGGCTGTTATTTCGAGGTCATTCGATCAATTCAGAGAAAAACGCTTTTCCTCCCAAGATAACTTTTCTTTTAAACGTTCCTTTATCACATCATATACAGCATTTAAAGAGTAGCATCGTAAATAAAAACAGAGAATTAGATGCATTCTGGGAATGAAACAGTGTATCTCTAATTAATCTGCTCGTTCTTGTAATTTTTGTTAGGAAAAAGTTGATTGAAAGGCAGTCGTTAAGAATAAATAGCAATAGAGTTTCTGAATATTCGTGGAACGGTTAGCAAATCAGATTTCCCAGCGTTAGGCCGATTCGCAATGCTCGGTCACCGTATTTACATATGCATATCATTTGTCGTATCGCAGGGGAGAAAGCTCAGCGGTGGTAATATCCCAGAGGACTCTCCATATATCCAAATCGCATTACCGCGCTGCCCATTTCGTGCTAAGGTACGTCGCGCATCGTACGAACGATTTGATATGCGTGCGCTATAACCGAGTTAACAATCCACTATGACAGATGGTGATCCGGACCATTTTCCAAGCTCTGCTATCTATCGCTACTGAGATCAGCATTTTTCCAGAAATATATTAAAACTGTCTTTAAGAAATAATTATAATTAGTAGAGACGCTTTGAAGATTGTTGTTGAAAAAATGCAGCATCGACTGTTCTATCGCGTAAGAGGGGTGTAAAAGATAGCCGCGAGCGTCACGCAGGAGTACAATTTCGATGATTGCCGGCTACGAAACAACGGAACCCACCCCCGACTCGTGTCGAAATTCGCCGAAAGAGACAAGAGAATTTCTTCGACTCGTTCCTTCGGTGTCCACCTTGCAAACAATTTTTACAGCGGGTCAGGCGAGGCTGGTATAATCATTGTCGAAAAATTGCCGAACGTCTCCCTTCGGAGTTTCGGCGCTGGTGTCGAGAGATCGATGGGAATCTGCGAGTCGTGGGTGCGACGACCCGAGGAACGTCGTCGTTACGCACGGGTCAAGCCGCAGTGAGTGCTTTCGAGTGGGTGATGGTTACTTTTATGCCTCGTAATTATACATTCTTACCCCCCGTTTCGGGCTTAGGACCAAATTGGCCAAGTTTTTCGCGCGCCTCTCCCACGATCGTTTCAACTAAATATTGTATTGTTCCTACCACAAGTCATATTCTCGTCTTTCCCACTGATGTTCAGGTTTATCGATCTCTTTTCGTACAGCTTTTTTGTGTAATTAAACTGGAAATTAAAAAGATGTTCCACGAGATAAAGGATTAATGGTAATGTTAAGAGTTTACGAAAAGACTTAAGAGGCCACGAGGCTTGTTTTGATAGAATGGAATAAGAATAGAATTTTTTAAATTGATATCTTGTGTCGCAATCGCTATTGTATGAGGCATTGAAGATGGCGAGAGTCGTTATCATAGACGTGATTTTGAGACGATGATGAAGCAACTTCATCGATAAACGTCGACACAGCGTACTCACGCGATAATTGCCAGCGTGTAGAAGCTACCCTGTGTTTACGGAGGACCTATTATTAGTGCAAACACGTATTACCCGTCCGGTTGTTCTTCGTTTATGACCGCTAAGTGATTTCAACCGCGAGTACCCGTAGAAACCGAGATTCGACAAATTGAGCATTAAACTTCGACGATTTCTTATCAAGTACATTAGTTGCTCATTAGTCCATGAGTAGTAATTAATTCGTTAGGATTTATCATGTTGGTTTTACTGGAAAATTGCAAAGTGAAGGATCGAGTGAAAAATTTTATACAGAACAAAATATAAAACATTTTTATTGAAGGATTTATTGAGATATCAGTGTCACAATTTAAATTGATTGATCGATCTCATTTCTCCATACATACATATACGTATAATTTCGCTTATCTGAAAAGAAAAATGCAATTGCTTAATATACGATTTCTATAAATGTGCATTGGAGAACGTGACTTTTATCGCGTTTCGCGTGACAATAGAAGAGGTCACGGAATAGCGACGCGTGTCAGGGTCGATCGAAAGAAAAAGGGCCAGAGTTCGCATACGGAGTCGCCCCGATGAGTGCCGAGCCGACAATCAGAGATCGTGATTAATGGAGCCGGTGGATGGTCGGTACGCGTCGACGAATCCGGGGACCGCTTAGCGTGAAATTTACCTGATGAATTGTTCTCACAATTATCATGATCTACGGGTTCGTGGATCCGAGAAACACGAAAGTCTCGGCCCGGCTAATCTCTCTTCGGCGAACCCTTCACTTTGGCCTCCAGCATCCCCTCCGTCTCTCTTCGTCCGCCTCCGCTCTACCAGGGGCGGCCAGAACTCTCACCCACACCCGTAACGATGCCACTAACACTGCTGCAACGTTGGCACAGAAAGCTAGCTGGCAGAAATCTCAGAAATTCTTACGTCGATCGAGAAACTATAATTATCTTTCCGGGCTATGAGGCATGCAGTCAGTAGGTACTACATTAAAAACAAAATTCGACTGGATTCGTTCATTTTTTCTCCCACGATCGAGAGCCTGTCTGTCGTCCAGTTCACAATCAGTCACGGAAGCTTTCGTCCACAATGCACGATATTAATTTAATTTACTACATGAAAAGTGAACAATTACAGTTCGTTTATAGATACAATATCTGCTTGTTTGATTACTTTTACGAGTGTCGTGTAGCTGAAGTGATACTCGAGATATTTCGCCGTTATTGTAATTACAAGAGTAGTACATGCAATGAATCTTGAGAGTATTTGATTCTGCAATTAATAGAAAGAGTTGATAGTTTCTGGACTAAAACTTCGAGATAAACATTTTCTATCTTTCGGTTTGAACATTAGAGGCCTATTTTAGAGGAATGCACTTCGTGGGGGAAGGGTTGCAACTAGGCCTCGCGGTTCCTCTCCAAACGCTTTGCGAGATTGCAGAAGAATTTTGGACGTCCGCGAGACGTGATTTATGGTGGAGTCTCGCTTGAGAAATATAACTTTAACCGACGTTGATCACGGTCACGGTGATTTTATCTAATCAGCTCCGCGTTATTAACGGAACTAGCGCGAGTTAACCGAGGAGACCACGTCGTTTCGCATCTGACGGATCACCTTATCTTCTATCAGGCTGACCATCGAGTTAAAATAAAAAATATTCAATAAAGAAATGATGGTATATTGGAAGAGGGATTATGAATGGGATTTTTATTAATTTAATTAGATTACTCGAATCAAATATTCTAAAATGGAGAGGATTTGCAAGGCTGTAGAGACGAATTTTGCGATTAATTGATTGACTATAATATAAACATTGAACAATATAAACTCTTTTCATAGCAACTTCTTCTGGCACTCATAAGATTCAAGACAAATAAAGCCATAAAGTTTAAGGCGTAAACACTTCAAGTTCTTGATCGTTGTTTAATTCCTAGATTCGATTAATTTTATATCGTCGCACGATCTAAAAATGTCGCGTTCACGATCGCAGAAATTTCTCGATCCGATAACAAGGGGCTCCGGGGGATTGATTGTTGGCCCTTGGCATGGGAGCCGAGCAAGCTACTTCATTTAAAGTAGAGTGTCACGCGGATAGCCCGAAATTAGGGTTATAATCCCACCTCCGGTGCCATCTGATACGCATTCACCCCGCTCTCTCTATTTACCGATAGTATTTTAACCCTCGATTTGTCGTCAACAGCTTTCGGTAGTCCATCGGGAATCGCGTCGCTTAGTTTTTGTCCACGGTAACGACATGTGCCGATTATCGTATCTCGGAGGCGAGCCTTTTGCGCTCGAGGTAATTCGTTCCTCTCGCGCGAAACCCGGACGGTAATTGCCACGTACACGTATCGATAGCCCGCGACGTTACGCCTAATAGCCGGTATTTTCGACCTGTCTGACGCGCGACACACGGGAAAATACGAGATCTCGTCAATGATAAATGATATTCAATAAATAGTTCCGATTATGCTCCCTGGCGACGAGCCATAAATCTTATGCCACGTTTATTCGTGTATGGAGCTCCTTGAAAGATTCGTTTCATAATAAAAATTTAAGCGAACTGGTCGTACAAGCTCTTTTCCATATATTCTACCAGGCATGTATTCAACTGAATTAGAATTATTTATTTCTGATGCGGCGAAATTTTATAAGTTATTTCTTATAACTATACATATAGTATTATTGTACAAGTACTACATAAGACAGGTGATCTGTAGGAAAGGATACGAGGTACGATTCGGAACGTCGTAGTGACGTACAGAAGCAGAACAAAGAGAACGTCACGGTTGATATGACCCTAAGCGGGTATCGATCGGCGTTTTTTCCGCTGGAGCGGGCGCAACCAGCCAGGATATTTTGATAATTCCCTTTTTTGAACGCGATACGCCGCAGCGTGTAATGCGGAAGAGATCAAAGGCGTCAGTAGCACCTGTCCTCTAACCCCCGTCTTGTCATCCAGCGGAATTACGCCAGCAGGCTAGGGGTCTCAACAGATTCTCTCTTTTCCTGCCCACGCTGCTCGTCTCTCTCATTCCTCCTCTCTATTCCTCTTCGAACTCTACTGAAATTTTTTTCTCTGTGCATTTCTATTATCAACGTTCTCCAATTCCCTTTGTGGCCTCTTCCTCGAACTTCCTTTCGGTCTCTTTCTCTCTCTTTCGCCACCCTTCGCCCCAATGGATTGTCTCTTTTCGTACGTAACGGTTTGATCAGACTCACAGGGAGAGTCTCTTCGCTCGATGCACAACTTCATGTCCCTACCTGGATTAAACTGCAATTATCTTTATTGCGTAAACCCCTACCGGTCCTTCCATTTACAATTATTTAGTTCCAAGTTAGATCATCTTCTTACTTAAAGCTCCTGCGACCTTGTTTTTCATCTCGTTTACCATGAAATGCATTAATCAGACAAATTGATGAAACCAAAGATTGTGCACCCGTTGAAGTTGTGAAGCCGGCATTCAATTTCGTCAGACAAGATCTCTATCCGTCTGCATTCGCGAAACAACGGGAGGTTTCGTCGTATGTACACCTTCGTTCATAAGTCCTAGTCTATGTGTAAAATGTATCACCGAGTCAGATCAATGAACCAATAAAAAATCGTGATATTTAAGGATGTACTGGTTATACAGTCCATCCCAAAAGTTTATGCACTTTAGAAACGCATTTTTTAAAAAGAAATTAGACGTCGGAAGAACATTGCTAATAATAAACAACAAAAAAAAATTTTCGATTTTTCCGAGATTTTTCCAAGGGGTATCCCTTCAATTTCTTCCAAATTTTCGTTTTTCCTCAATAACTCCTAAACCGTTGGACTTACGGAAAAATTGCATACGACCTTTCTTGTAG
>NW_017135553.1:163873-183975 GCF_001652005.2 Ceratina calcarata | reverse complement strand
ATCGAAATGAGAAGAAAAACAACTATTTAAAGTACAATTTCATTGAAAATATTCATTATTTCTTACATGATTTGTTAAGTAGTTGTGATTATATGATTTAGAATACATATAGACTTCGATTAAAATAATATTTAACGTTTACTAATTTTTGATATTTGTCAAATTTTCTTTTATCGTACAACTTGTGAGCGTGGATGTACGGGTTGTGTGCTAACATTTGCACAGCGGATCGACAAAGACGTCGCCGGGTACGATTCACGGTATGCCACCACCGTACGTCGATGCACAACGACGAGTTCAAATAACTTCAGCAAGCATAAGTCATCCGTACGGCCTGAGGGCCCCGTGGCAGGACTACCCTAGAATTATCGCTAAACGTTATTGCCTAGCCTCCATAGATCTTGCGTATAAAATGCTAGGTTATCCGTACCGTTTATGTGTGGTTAGAAGCGAGGGTGGATCTATGCCGTTCCATGGTCGAGTCTAGAATTTCGTTTCGACCCGCTTTCCGCCCTCGTCCCTCGCGAATTTAACTTACCATGTAGTTTCGGACGTTTAGTTCTGCTAATTTCGCATTCTTGTTTTATTTGAAACATCTTCGGTGTCTTAACAGTTATTGATTCTAAAGATTGGAAATTGTATGCCATTGGTCGAATTAAATTAATAGGAAAGACACTTTATATTTTGCAATATGCAGATACTCGTTTTCACTTTATAAAAGAAATTCTCATTGAGAGAATTTTGAATTCGAGGAACGTGCAATTAAATGCCCTTAAACGATCGTGTCATCATTATCCACTTCGTGACTCTTCTTCATTTCGGTAAATGACATAAAGCACGGGAGCGCTTTGGGTCTCGCCACGAGACTCTAACTCGTTTTTCGGCTTTTTTTTTCCCGGAAGCGCGTAAAGGGAACGATATAGAAATTCACAGGAGCTCGCGGATGAAGAAGAGCGCGTAGGTGGTGGTGGTAGCCAGACGCAGGGAGAGAGGAAATGTATACCAAACGAAACTGGTCGCTTTGTTGTTAAGCGACAGGAGTTGGAGGGTATAATTCACCGTTGTAACAGACTTTGAGCACTGCTACGTACAAAGATCAAAGCCGGTTAAACCGTCCGAACTCCGTGCCAGCCGGAACCATGATATTTTGACGTATTTAATGTTCGTCCTTTGTTAAATGTTGCATTGATATTAACCGAGCCTTAACTATTCCGATGCGTAATTATACGTTTAGAATCACTCGAGTCACCGATGGAAGTCAATTGACATTTAAGTACGCGAACACTCCGTGAATGTTATCGCTGCACGATAAATGCTATCGTAGGTTTATATATTTTTGTACAAGATTCTTCACGTAAATGTTTCAAGCAATCTCTTCCACGAATCGTAAGCTTATTGATCAATGCCTTATAATGGCTATTAATTAATTCATTATCTCAATCAGTCGAGTGGTCATTGGTAATTCATACTTTGTATAAAAACATCTCATTCTTTGCTTGATCCATTAATATAATTTTTTATCAGATAATTGCACTGACCTTTGCAAATTAAGTGGGATTGTGGACTTTGAATATTGCGGACAAAATTAATCAATTATTTTCTATCGCTGTACCAATAATCCATCCGGCGGTAGAAGGAGAAAGGGGTTTCTCATGGGATATATGAACGCTGTAACCGAGGAAGACATTCTGAGTGATTGTGGTTGCGACGATCTTGACATCTTCCGGAGATCCTCGCTTGCTCTTCATCCACATTTGTTTAAGAACAGATTTATATTACGTACCCCATTGAGACATTAAAGATCCTCAGTTCATCAACCCCCAAAAAAGAATAGTAAATAAAATTTAATAAAACCGTACAGCTTTTATACATTAAAGTATATCACCGACCTCGCTTATACAATAATTATTTGTTGTAAAAGATTGCAATGGAATTATGAGTATTAAATTTATTAAATAGCAGTTTTAACGAATATTTGATTACTGGAATATCAAAAGATCGCTGGGTCATATCTCCAGGCAAGTTTAGATACCCTCTTAATTTTCGTTATCAATTAAAGGTGTTCCGCGTAGATTACCGAGCATAGATTTGCTTTGCGGTGCAGCGGCCTGTATGATTACCGAAGTTTAGGGGTTATAGTGGTCCAGACATCTCGTGGGCATCGTTCACTCGAACAAAGCTGCCCACCGTTTTGTTCATTTTCCTATAAACTTCCTGCTCAAAGATTTCCATATCACGTCATCTTTTGCAATTCCATGTATTCGTTTCACATGTGTATATATTTAGAATTATATAATATGCAGATTTTCGTGCGAGATAAAACATTTATATCAGAGATATAATAGAATTTAGAAATAATAGTGTTTGTTTCAATTTTGATTTCATGAATTTGGACGTTTCATGCATTTGTACAATTCCTACACGTACAATTTTTCTGTAAGTGCATAAAATCTGTTTATTTATAATATGTACAATATAAAATCAACGTTGAGAACATACATGATAACATGGGGCGAGACTTTTGGAGCAACAAGGGTATCGGTTTTAAATCGAGGGTGGGAACGGCGAACCGTGATTCGCGATTTACTTACAGCGAGTAGAAGGAAAATGTAAAATCAGGATTTTCGACAGATGGCCGGAGTCTCAGACCTCGGGCCGTGAATACGCGCGGGATGGTAAAGGGAGAGCGCCCAGGCCTCACGACTCTACGCCCCCGGGCGGACCGCCGATGGAAAAGTTGCACTCTGAGTGCTCCGGCTTGCTTTTTTGCTTCCAGACGTTCGTACTCGGCTCGAAAATTTTCGAAACATTTCCGACGACGTTTTGTCCGTCGTGTCTCGCTTTCCACTCCTCTCATCCCTTTGTTCACGGAAGGTCATAACGATACCGATCGTTTTATCCCATTCGACGTGAAACACAATCGTTGAAATGAAATTTACGAATCAATTTATCAAAAAAATGATCTTGATTAGTGTATGTATAATAATCGGCGAGAGATTTATAGACCAAACGAGACCACTTGATTCTATAAGCGGGAAGTAGATGTGTTGGAATTCATTCGAAATACGAAAAACTGATCTTGATTAGAATATAAAAATAATGGATGTTCGTTGAGAGATTTGTAGACACAATGGAGTTGAAACGTGTTCGATAACGTTATCAAATTCTCGTCGTCTCCAGGGGTCGGCCACAAATTTTCATTGAAATTAATCGAGGGAGAAAAGGATCGTCAATTACCGGGAAAGTTTTACAGATCCCGGAGCTCGGATGAGCACAAAAGACGGCACTCCTCGGCCTCGCCGTATTTATCTGAAATTATTAAAAGAAAAGCATTTTCTCTCCTTACGCTCCCGCAGTTTAAAACTTCTTCCCTTCAATCCCCTTACGCCCGCGCCCCTCGCGATGCTAGCGAACGAAATAAAAGGCTACGGACCCGTCGCGAACGAGATACTGGTTATCCAACCTTTTCAAAGAGAAACTTTTCAAACGACCGACGGAATTATGTTTTTATACTCTAATTGTTCGAATCGGCTTTGCAATTTACAGGCGAATTTTCTAAATTGCGTTTAGCTCCTCGCAACCTTAAATCAAAATCTTTTAAGATCGAGACTCACACATTATTTATAATGATGAAGATGATGTTTTTATACTCTAATTGTCTGTAATTTAAAGAATTTTCGAAATTGCACTTAGAGTGTCGCAAGCCTGAAATCAAAGCTTTTTTTAGAAACATACTGGACACGCCTTCGGGAACATTGTGGCTCAGGATGGATGGAAAATTAAATTATTTATTACGTACGCCCTTAATGGTGTTATTATAATCCATTATATCGCAGTCCCAGTATTTAGGTTCGGTTTTGCGTGAGCCAGTAAATTGTAACGCGTGGTTGCGCGAAAACTGGTTCAACACGCAGTCGGTAATATATCCGGTACCTACTCCGGGTAGGTAGTCGTTCGAATTTATGCGCACCTTGCGTTACATTTTGCATAAAGTACGCGACACCGAATATTATCGAACCAGCCGAGACTATAAACAAACGTCAAACGTCCAGCATTATCAATTTTAATATACGTTTACACGCTTGTAATTTCTTTCCGAAACCGTGTCGTAAGTTTTCTCGATACGAAAATGCAAATAATGCTGCATGTTGCCATGCCAATGTTGCTTACAGGAACTTGATTTTAAAAAAAATATAAGACATTGGTAATACCCTTGGAAAAAGATAATAACAGTGAATGAAGACATAAAATGCATCAGTGATCAAAGTTCGAAGTCCCACTGCACGGTGTTAACTGTTTTCTTATTTTTATTTTCCACGTCTTTTTTACATTGGACAAAATCTCTTTGCCAGGGGTAATATTGCAGTTCATCAAGTCTCGTATTTTTTTTTAACCGATATTTTGCGGTGTGACACTGTGGAACAGATGGGTTTGAAATCATGACCGAAATTGGCGTGATCCCAAGCATGCATGTGGCGGATCGAACCGTTCATTTCAATTGCAGTTGACTATGACCGCCACATTGATATTACCGGGCGAATCGCCTTCGGCTGTGTAGAAAACTAAATTCATGGTTTTGGGCGGGAATCGAGTAAGAAGTGAGAAATACCGTTAATGCCACCGGCTATTCATGCTCGAACAAGAGAATCACCAAACAAATACAAACTTCCTAGTGCGTTATCTTTATTTTTTTATTACTTCAATTATTTCTCTTAATTTAATGTCTGAAATTCTTATCGTACACTGTCACCACTTTTATCTTCATTTCACGAATCATCGTTATTTCATCAAGAACTGTTTTATGAATTTGTTTTTGTTTAATGATAATTTCGATTTAAATTGACGAGGCTATTGATGTATCATGAATATCTCGAGATCCTTTATGCGTGAGTAAGCGCTATCGGAATCATCCTTAACTGCCTGTCCCTGGTAGCTTTAACCATACTTAAGAGCAACGAGCACGTATGTAGAACGAAACGAGAGAGGCATAAACAATGCAAGTATCTAACGGCGAAGGGGTTTGAGCACTTGGCACGTAGGGTTCCCCGCGAACCAACGTCCAATTACCAGCTGGGCGCGTAACTTCATGGGGGGTCCTACACGCAATTGTTGTATTTCGCCATTGTTCCGCAGCGTGATTGAGTCCATTGTTTTTCCTTCTTGTAATTATTAGAAAAAAGAGACCCAAAGAAGAACCACGGCGCAAGTTCGAGTGCCACGAATCGAGATATCTCAGAGATTCAAGGGATGCGTAATGCGAAATTTTATTTTCGTGTAGATTTATTTCACGTTTCGAATGATTATTCGATTCTACTGTGATTTCATATAAATTTCTTATACCTTAATTATTCACCTGTAATGAATCTTCCTATTTAATTATGAAAAGAAGTTTACGATAATGCACATTTGTGAAAATGCTATCAGATTTATTTTAGGTAGGGGACGGCTGGCGATTTCGATTGATCGAGGCAATGTACGTACGATGTTGAAATTTCTGAAAATACGTCGAACATCAAACAAAACAGTAGCTTTCCTGTTCGCGGCAGTTCGACGCGCCGGATGTTGCCTCAAAGCTCTGACGTTTTCAATATTTAAAACTGGAGTCGAACTGCACAGCTCGGCGGTATCCGACCAATCGCCTGCACCAGTGTCCGTTGTTTGTACCCGCCAGGTTTCCGCGGTCGTGTCTATGAAATTGCGAATGGCAAAAAATTCAGAGATGATTAAGAAACAACCGGCGCGATTTTTCAACAGAGTTGATTAAATATCGTCCTTAAATATTCTATAAGGTTGCAATGCTCTGGAAAAATGCAATACTTATGCAATTTGCAACTGCGAAATAGGGTCTCACGTTTTATAGGGGTATTTTAAATGTGTCAGTCAAGCAATGATTATAGTGTTTGGCAATTACAATTTATCCACTGCGAGTGGAAAGAGAAAATAGGTCGATCTTTCAGAACGCGTTCGTGCGTAATCGAAATTTTTGCGGTGTGACACTCACCATATCACGTTTCCCTTACCGCTCCGGGCGCAATAGTGTATTATACGTCCGCGTAGAATAAAGATCCTTTGACAAAATTCTCCCCGGGGACTCGCTTTAGGGCCGGCAGTATGGCCACCAGGAAATGACTGAACCGCGTTAGGATATTGGGTTATGTTAAAGGCGTTTCCCTGTAAGAAACTCGCCTAGTTTTCCGACTACCGTATCGTTTTGTAACGTTTCAACAGTTTCTCCATTATATCAACATTCCTTCCGGGAATTTCGAGTTAATATGGCCGGGAGTGAAAATTATTCCAGCAAAATAATTTCGCGATTTATGCCTTAATAAACGTCGATCGGACGGAAAAAGTGGCGCACGTCGCGAGTTTCGTCGATTAAAATGTGCGGAGCGAACAGTTGGGGAAAAAAAGGAACGAGTGGAATATCGCGGATAGCCTCGGCGAGTTCGAAAATAATTAATTAACCCCCGTGGCGCGCGATACCTGTTAATTAGCAACGGGTTAAAAAGCGGCGCACGGAAGAGGCCACGGTTAATTTCTCGTTGAACGCTCCGCTCGGAGCCCGCGCGACCGATGCCAACTCCGAGCCCGCTTCTTTTCCCTTCTCTCTTTTTTTTTTTTTTCGACGAATCGGTAATTTATATACGCGGGCGACGCGAGGGAAAAGCGAGAGATATAATATAATAATAAAGTTCCGGGAATAACCGGAACGTCAGTTTCACGGAGACCGGTCGTTGCCTGTAACCGATGAAGACATAAACCCATGTCCACGCGTAATTTAGAGTTCTTAACTCCCAGTAGGTGGTTGGCCACCACCCGGGGCTCGAGACACCTTATCGCGCCCACGGCTATGAAACTCTTCTCTCTCTCTCTCTTTCTCTCCCTCTGTTCCATACATATCCTCAGGCTTGGTCCCTACTTTCTTATTAGCTCTCGCGTGACGTGTTTCCTTCTTCCTCCTTCCTTCCCGAATTTTGGACGTCCCGGACCTATATTCGACCGTATCACGCTTGTTTTACAAGCTGCCGTGCGTAGCAATCGTAGCACGTGCAGGATTACTACACAAGACTTCGATTATGACGCATACCACGTCAGAAAAATCGAGGAAAAAGGACGGCAGTGGCTAACCCTTTCGTGATATGACAACGTTTGCACCGTCCGAACCGCAGCAGCGGTTATCCGGTCCGCGGTGCACGACATTCGACCTGACACGTACACACCGAGCCATTACTTTCAATTTATGCTCCTCCCGATCCTTAAATCGGCAAACTTTCGGGGACCGCCCGCGGGGCCCTTGAGCGCCGCTAAAAAATATGTATATCTTGCGTACAAGCACCCAGAAAGGATGTTCGCGCGAGCCAACGATCAACATGCGAGAAATATGCTTTCGGGGAAGCTGGGAAAAGAATCGTTTTTCTTTTCATGCATTTGCGACAGTCGTTAAATGGAACATCGTTGACGAAATTGGTACCAAGTCTACAAATCGTACAAGCAACGTGTTATCGCTTATCGTGATTCTGTTGCATTTCCCTGAAGACTTTTAAAGAACACTTTTGTTGTGTTTTAATTCACGTATGAACATGAATATTAATGATGAATAAAACTACGATGATTGTTTTATTTAGTAAACTTGTGATATTATACATACATATGTATATGTGTAAGCAGAAATTTGGTGGATCAAGGATTAATTTTATCAATCTGTATCAACGTTATTTTATAAATAAATGTGAACAAGTGCATGTTTTTATTAAGACTGCAGTTTAAGAGAGTGGCTGCCGGTGATCGGTGATCAAAAATATTCAGCCCGCGGCGGCGATTACTCATGAATTTTCATTTATTTATTCGACATTGACGGAAATTCAATACGCTAACTACGGCGTCTATATTTTCGGCTGATTCTCTATAAAATAAAGCGGACCGAGCAATTAGCACGTTAAATAACTTTCGGTTCCAGCGGTTTTATTTATTTTTTTCCACCCGTTCTCTCTTTTTTTATTTAACAGTTTTGCGGTTTTACGTTCTGCTGAAAATCGTTCGTTAGCCGTAGCATCGGCCTTTTATTAATATCATCAATGATTTATACCCAATCGCGGAGGCAGAGAAATCAATCATTAAAAATCGTTCGTGTACTGCATTTCCTGCCGTTTACCACCGGGTCGTGGAAAGAAAATAGCTTGTGAAGAAATAATATTACGTTAACAAAATAAATGTCTCTCGGGTCCGTTCATTATTCTCTATTTTCTCTCGTCCGTGGAAAACACTGCATCGTGATTGAAGTTTAACGCCGGTTATTTAACTGTGTCGATAATATTTGATCGCTGCACGGAACGTGTAACGAATAAATTTAATTACATAATACGCGTGGATATTTATTTACTTTCTCGTTAAAGTAATATTGAAATTTTATGCCATATTCTCGTGCTCGTTCATGTTACAATCAGGTTTTGCTTATAAAATACTTTTTACAAATTCATTGACACACTTTTTCAGATTATTGACTCGCTTAAAATTAATAAATCTCATATTCTTGCTGAGATTCCGTGTGGAGCAGAAAACACTTTCTCAGTAACTGTTCGTTTTTAATCGCACGGTGGATAGTTTTTCGTCAGTTAACGGTGTCGCGAGAAGTTGAGACGCGAGCGATGCGTCAAGGGTCACTAAAAGTTTAATTGGGTCGTCGGCCGCGTCGTCGCCAAGTGGCGAAAGGGTAGAAAACTGGGAGGAGTTAGTGCGTCCCTTTCTTCACGGACTAACGGAAAAAGGGAGCAAGTTCTCTTACTCTTGGGCACTCGCGTATCCGTTCGACGCGTGGCCCGCGTCCCGTGCGAGAAAAAGGTCGGCAGGACCGTGCAGGAGGAAGAGGACTAGGCAGAGTAGAGACAGAGAATTGTCTGCGACAATGCGATCCCTTCCAACCTGGTGGATCGAAGTGAGTTTTGAAAATGTATGCGCACACGGCCAGATTCACAAGGAGGGTTGTAAACCCCGCCTTAGGCCAAGCTCGGGAGGGTCCCTTATATTCTGCACTAAATTTCACCCTATACCCAGGGCAGACGACGACGATCCACCCCTTCGCCCCTCGGCGTCCCTGACCCATTCCACTTTCCCTCATCGTTTCTTCCCTCACCGGCACGGGGCCATGTGTGTACGAGTTTCGTGCCAAAGCAGTGACCCACGAACCAACATATTGGCGTTGTTTGAAGAACGAGAATTGCTCGACGGCTCGGTTGGGGTTCCTGCGACGACTGAGGGAGGCGGAACGATCGATCGGGTTTACCGCGCGATCGTGCCCCGTTCTGCCTGTAAATACCGCAGGCCTCCTTTTGATCGTCACGTAGCCGCGTAATGACGAGCGCGATTCTTCTCTCTGTCTCCCTACCGCAGAGAAACGCGGGGGATTCTCTGCTCGCGATACGATCGCGCTGAATCGTGCTCGACGAGTCGGGGGATGATTTCCTTTCTTAAGTAGTCAAACCCGTCGTTCGCGGCTCGAGGGTAACGCTTCAAAACACTCGCTCGAAAATCCCGACTGTGACTTTTATCGAACTGTGTTACACGCAACGATGGATTCCTAAACCGAGAATGAGTACTTATCTCTTCGTAACAATTCTTAAGTAACATGTAGAGAGAAGATGGGAGCAACGAAACTTCTATCTTGGTTCTCAAGATGACTTTAGACACCAAGATATGTACTTAGTATGAAATTCTTACATGAGAACTTATTTGTTTGAAAAGTTTCCTGAGAATAGATTCAACTCCGAGGTGTAAGCAACAAAACCTCGTCTATCCGAATTCTCAAGAAATCTTCGGATAGTCTCAAGCTCCTTTCCCAGTGTCCGAATTTCTGGCAGGTCCCCCGGTTCTAACCACGAATTTATTCGGCGCCCTTCGTCGGGATTCCATGATAATTGAGGTCTAGTCGGCGAGCATAAGGAGGGATATTTGTTCTCTCCACTTAAAATCAAGCCTTCCACGCATTCCCATATTACGCGGTTTCGTGCCGCTGCACTACCGGGCCAGAGCTACGGAATGCCGTAGCGTGCCGCCCACGCTGCATGCTCCGTCTCGCTGCGCTTGGCACGCACACGCTCACTCACGTATACAGACGTACGGGGTGAGCCAATAAAAACTACTATTTGAAATAAACAATTGATTTGGTTAAAAGAAACCTTCTAATCATGTATCACAAAACAGTGCTTATTAAGTGAATGTGTTACCGTCTTTGATCAAACGGAAATTCATTTCCCAATGCATCATAATAAAATCAACGAAATGAAGGATGATTTCAAATGGTATTTCATATTGGCTCACCCAGTAGGTGAAGTGGAAGATCGTAACGCGCGGCACTGTCGTGAAGAGATGTTGCCGGGCTTCGTGTGCGAGCGTAAAACGCGTTCCGGACCAGGATAGACGGACGCGCGTTAAGCGTGGACGAGCGAGCGCATCGGCGAGTTCACGCATACGCTCGCCGCACAGATTAAACTCACGCACAAGCCGGCCCCGGGGGCGGCGTGCCAGCCAACTAGTGAGAGAGGCGAGCGACCGAGCGCGATGATAAAGTCTCGGAAGAATTACCATGGACCCTAGCCCGAATCTTTTCTTCTTCACCGCTTCCATCGACTTTCCTCCCTCTCTTTCCCCCTCTTCGTTACTGTTTTTGTTTTTGCACAGGCTGCTGGGCAAACAAAATGCGATCTATCAATAAAAGGTTTTACCTTACGTAATAAACAGAATGGTCAGATTTATACATTTGATTGTTGAAAACAAATTCAATACGGGTGTTTTGCAGAGTATTTTTCTATATGATCGATTATATTGAAAAAAACATAAATTGGCGTCGGGAATAACGCGGATATTAAGCGTCGCCCGAGGCGCGTTCGGGCTGCTGTTTTTCCTTTCTCGCTCGAGAGATCGCGGCCTGGAAAAATCGCTTCCTCGTACAGGCAATTATGCTAATGCGTCATTTAGTCGCTCGGGCATCATCGGCGGAATACAGAAACGTACTGTACACATTCTACGGTGGCTACGCGACGGTCTTCTCCTCGTCCCGATGGTTTATTTTGCGAACTTGCTCCTCCTCGGCATGAAACAACCTCTTAGCATGAGTCTCGTAGAATTTCTTCCAAGTGGAAGGGGAGCTCGGGTCGTGTTCGCGCCGTGGGTGTACTTAATAAAGACCGAACCAATGTTTTATCGCGAATTAAGAGCTGTTGCTCTCAGCCCGGAATTCGTGGCAGCATCCTCTTGCCACCGACGGCTGATCCGAACGTCCAAACGCTACTTGAACACGCCACGCCAGCCACAGGCCAAACGTCTTGCCGCGATAGCGGATTGTACTTAAGAATTGACACGCGCTTATTAGATTCCATCGGGTAATGCCGTAAATCGTGTAGCATCGACGAGGTGCTTCGCATTCTCTTCTTAGACTGAAGACCACGGTCTATCCTGCTTTCAAATGCTACTGGATCACGCCACGCTGCCGGCAGTTTGGCGTACCATCAGGTAGAACGCTTCTGGTGCAACGGAACGTTGGCATACTAATATTAGAAAGTTCTATGTAACTATCTTTCGCGCGTTTCATCCCATGAAAAAATGTGAAATCTTCCAAAGACTTTTACAATCTAAAATGTTTGATCAGAATGTTCGGTCATTATTATATAGCAATAGCGATAACAATTTTAATAACCAAATGATTCGTCGACTTAAAAAGGAATAAAAATGATTGAATAAAAAACATTGAATCGAAATTCACGTTCCTCTATCAAGTGAACTATTTGCATGGTTTCAGGGAAAATAGACTTTCCATCAGAAGTAAAACAAATCCGCGATGATGTTCTCGATACTACAGTCTCGGACCCTCCTGGAAAAATATCAAAGAGAACCGGCAAACCCCGTTCGGATTCAAAGTACTAAGAAATCACATTTCAAAAGGACCCACCGAGTCCAGACGTTAGGTAAGCCAACAATTTGCATGCTATTACCGTGAGGCGTTTGTACTCCCTAAACGGCTTGCCGACCGTTTTACCGCGGCAGCCCGGCTTTCCTTGTTTATTGCAATTATGAAAGTTCGGCTTCCAGCCTCTTATCTCGGGCTCCACAATTCTATCAACTGAAAGGCCGGATAAAGGTTTCGTACCTAACGGAATACAAATTAATATCGTACATTCTTATATATTTTTTTATTTCTACAAATCTCTGTCATACTCGTTCAACCGTGAACATTTCACGCGAGTACTATAATGATGTAAAGATAAATAGTAAACGTTCAGTCCCATTGTGCAATGTTGTTCCGAAACAGTTTTGATAAAAAAAAAAGACATCTAAGATCGAAGGAAAGAAGTTCGTGGAAAGGTTCGACACAACAATGCTTAGTTCGGACCATTTCGTGGGCGAAGAGGTACCTTTCAAAGGACCAAATTTGCCACGCGCTTAAGTCAACAAGCTCTTCACCGCCCGCGGATAAAAAAAAAGAGGTTGTTCAACGGTCTTTCAAGATGCACGAATGTTTTCAGAAAAATCAGCTCCAGATACGCGCATTTTATGGTCCAGACGGTAGCACCTGACAGCCTCGAGCTGTTCGTGAAACGTGAAAGGATATATCTAAACTCTATAGAGGAGGACGCGTCGCGTTTGCGGTCCTCGCGATCAATAGGGATCAGTATCGATCTTACGGGATCTGTCTATGACGGTGGATTATCCGGGATCTATTGATTCTTTCTCATCGATCGGGTTCGTCTCTATAAAGTATAAAGATGTTTACGCCAGAAAAACTGTTATAGCATGTCGGAAAGGGAATACCGTCAGGTTCTGTTTGTTACGCTCAGATGCTGCGTGTGAAATTCGTTCGCTCCTTGTTTCATTGCTTCTGATATTATCTGCAACTTTTATTCTGAATTTTTATGCAAAATAAATCTTTCGGGATGTAAATTTAATAAACGAAATGTAAACTAAATATTTCTCTTTTAATTATAGTAATTATCAATTGTGGATATACGTGTGTAATATTTTTGTACACTACATCCATCTTCTGTACATAAAATTTGCAGTCTAATGAAAATTAATTATGATACAATGTATAATATGAATTAATCAATTTTCGTGTATAAAGAGAATAAATGTGCATCACGTGGAAAACTTATGAAAGCAAGTAATCTCGGGTTTAATTAATTTTCGCTTAAATATCGTGAGGATCGAAACACCAATATTTATTTGTCGAAGCCGATATTGCTTGGTAATCGAGTTCGTACGCGTTCCGGGTACGTCTATTAGAATTTGCCGGAGTTATAGACACATCATTCAAGTTGCTGCGACGCGGAAACCACTTAGACACGGGCAAAGTTAGGTCATCGGTTGGGATTATTAGGTAATTAGGGTAAGATGGTCTCCGTGGCCATCTCCGATGATGGAGAGGGACCACACGGTATATGCCCGACTACCTACCGATAGATAAACACATGGCCAGATTACACACCGCTCTCGGGGCTCTCCTCTCCCATGGATATATGCAATTTAACTAGTAATTTCCAACTTACACCGGCTTAACTTTGGGAGTAATGATGTGGTAGTTAAATTGCATCACACGAGAGAGTTATGGCGTTATAATGTGATGTGCTCTGGAACAAAGTGGATTATAGTAGATTTCTTAGCGGGAGCAACTTCTCGGTTAGCTGCTCAAGCTTGGTTACAGGAAGGATTCTGTCTTTGATCGTACGTGCCTCGTTCAACGAGGCAAATTAATTTCTTAATGGGGCCTCCTCTCTCGTTGCTTTAGTAAAATTAAATGCGAAAGAAACTTCGTTACCATTACCTCCACTGGGAACTATCCACTTGTATATCACGTATCATATCCTCGTATCGTATCAGTGTTACGTATCATGATTGTATATTCTCATGTTCATAAGCCTCAGAACGTATTTTAAAACGTATAAAACTGAACAAGACGTTCTAAGACTATGAATGAGCAAATAAAGTTATTAAGAAGAATCTATTGTTTTATTTGAAGTACGATTTTAATTGAACAATTCCATGATTTAGAATGTGAATGATTCAACTTATTCAATTGTCAAGTGATATTTGCGAATAGATATTCGATATTGCACGACTGTGCTCTAGCTATCGGATCAGTGACGTCGTGCCAGGTTACTCCCGAGTCGGAGGTTTGAGCCGGTTGGGCCTCGTTAATTGTGCAACGTCCGTACCCGTTGTTTGTCGATCTTGCATTTCTCGCTTCTTTCTCCACGGGCTATTCACGAACCACCGTGGATACCCCGGAGGTTCGCATCAGGTTGTTCCTGGCCGCTAATATAACACGGCCGCTTCCTCTTCGAGATCGAGTCACGACTTAACATAGGCGTGGTGCGCCGCTCTCTCGGCAAAGAAGACGAACGGTTTGACCTCTCCCGTCGAGTTTAGCGTTCGATCCGGGAAACACGTTGCTCCACCGTGAAAGTAATCACTTTCCAATCGAATTTTTCCAAAAGAGACAGACTATCTTGAAGCATTAAATTAAAAAGATTAATGAAATCGATTAACGTTCAATGTGGGGCCTACAATCATCTTGCAAATATTATGTCATCTCCATAGAGTAAGTCAATACTTCTTCAGGACTTTACTCGATGTATCTATCGAGTTTTTCTAAGAATAAAAATATCAGTCGAAATTCTGGTTTAAGAAAGTTGTCCACGACTCATCAAATTGTGAAAGAAGTCCGCCCGTCGAATTCAAGATTCATAGGGTCCCTCAGAAACGACCGAAGAAGACATTGGCAAGAATGAATCGACAAAAAAGAAGGGAACAACGTGAAAAGCTGCCGAAAATCTCCAGAGGGAAAAACAGAAGCCTCGTTTTCCCGTGTCGCGTTCTCAGAAGTCTTCTTCACTCCATCTCCAACCGTTTCTCCTCCTTCAGAGCTTTGCACCCTTCTCGGCATCTTTCTGTAACTAGGGGTAGAAGCACGGGGTGGGACGGACAGCGACGGCAGGGCTGTACGAAGAAAGGGGCTGTAGCGTGGTACACAGTCCTAGTTCGCCGAGGACAGGGTGGTGGGGTGTACAGTAGTGGTGTAGTAGTCAAGGGGGATGATTACGAGGAAGGGGCATCGATCGGTCATGCGCAGACGGCGATGGTTACTCGTCCTTCTCGCGGACACAAATGTATTGGCGCCTCACTGTTATACAGTTCGTTCTAGGATTAGGGGGTGCGAAGGGGTGGCGTATGGAATCCAAGTTTTTCTCGGATCGTACTCACAATTTTATACCGTCATTCCATATTCTAAACGCATATATTCATTTAGTGAACTGCGAGAATATTCTGACGGTACTTTAAAACGGAAGGGTTAGAGAAGATAGTAAAGGCTAAAAGTTGATCGGTAGGCTCGTGGGGAAGCTCGCGTTAAACGAAGCGCGTTCGCATGGGTATGTATATCTGTCAGGTTAGGCTATAGCATCCCCGTCGGCAGAGACGCAGGGAAGCCGCGCAGGGTCCGTTATGTGACTAGAGGCGGAGGCACCACACCCCCGTGGGGTGAAACGAGTAGGGGATGGCCCGGTGGTGGACGCGCCGCAGGTGCGGGCGGGCGGGCTGACGAGGCTTTTCAGGGAGGACGAGCAGGGTAGGGAGCGTGGTTTACGAGAGGGTGGCTGCCGAAGGGGTGATGAGGGGCGCCGCGGCGCCTCTGTTGCCCCGAGCGCAGTGCGACGTCGCGACGCGCCACGTGCGGTGGCAACACACACCGGGGGAGGTACAACGTACAAAAGTCACTTTCTTCCTTCCCGTGTATCGTCGCCCTCGTCGCCGATCTCCATCCTCGCGCCTTTATCATCGTGCACGAGGACCGACGATTCCGGAAAATATCTCATCTTACGATTTCCTGGTTATACTACCGTCTGCGATTACGGAAAACCATTTAAGTCATCGCCGTAAGGGTGCGAGTGAGGGAGAGGTAGAGGGGAGGAAGAGAAGGGACGGAGAGAGGCACGAGTCGAAGGACGGAGCAATATCGCAGAAGAAACGGCGAAAACTGGGGAGAGGGGAGGCGAGTGAAAGAAAGGGCAAGGGGATCGAGAAGTCGCGGAGAAAGAGAGCGAGGCGCGGGTCGCGTTTCGAATTAGCCCCCTGCTAATCTGGCTGAGGATTAGACTACCGAAACCGCAAGCTCGTGTATGTGAGTAATAAACGTGTGCTCGCAGTGCGTCTTCGATAACGATAAGGATAACCAAAGTGAATATTGTCAATATTTGGTCCGATAGCGTGTTTCGAAAAAAACTTAGCAAACTTTTTGTTGACACCGTTCGGGAACAGTTGGGATTTGGTGTCGCGTTGCGTTGGCTCACAGTTTCTCTCGTGCTTCGCGACTCGGTGAATTCTCGCGACGACACGAGAGTGAGAGTTAAAGGTGAGCCGTAATTTTTTTCTCGTGTTTGCGTGCTCCTAGCCGAAACCGGTAACAGTCGCGTGGACGTAACCAGTGCTTCCCGTGGAACAATTCGCGTTGGTGGCTTGTGTCGTTGCTCCGTTTCTTGTGCTCGAAACACGTCGCGAATCGTCTCGTTCTCCAGAACCGATCTCAGTGTTATCATACCTGAAGGGCCAACTATTTCCTTAAGCAAAGCTCGTGGTAAGTTGAGGCTAAACGTCTTCCTGCTTGAGTGTGAAACACTGAAAGCTTCTTAAACAATTTTGAGCTATTTGAAATTTCTATTACCTTACACTTTTTTTTTTTAATCATACCAAGTTAGTTGATGTAGGAACCAAATAATTTGTACTTCACATTTGTACAAGTCATACATTCATCGTCGATTACATTTAATTAGAAATATTATTTACCCTGTTAAATTATTGCAGAATCGTGAACAAGCGTTTAATGCAATTAAATACACGTTATTCATTTACGTGCGATGTAAATATGGAGATACAGAGTTCGAAAAAGTAAAAGGGATGACAAGTTGCGATTGGTCGCGCGTCGGTCAATCTCCCGGTTATCTTTACGTTTCGTGAAAGTGTTTGCAATTAAAAAGCGACCGTGCCACCTCGGGGAGCCGTATTTAACTTCGCTTAACTAAGTTCTCGATCCGTTGACGGATCGCCCGAGGGACTTAAAACGGCGACAGTGTAACTCATATTTTTCCTGCTAACTTTCAGTTTTCGTATCCTTCTCATTCTTCCCTTAGATATTCACAATTTTTTCATGTTTTCTTTGTGTTTTTGTTGTTTACAATTCTTCACTTCATCATGTATATAATGTTCTTGCTGTATGTATGAAATACTTTGTAAATTCTCTTACGAACATAATTCTCCTTATTTACTATTCGTTCTATGAATTCTTAAAGAAGATTCTGAAGAAGTGAGTAATTTTATTTTGTTCACCTTTAAGCGCACGCGAGGTCATTGATCACGCGGCTATGAAACAAACCTACTATTATCCTCGCATTTAGAATGCATTGTCGCTTGTAATCATTCTCGTGACCAACCCGAATTTCGTGTCACATCAAAAACACATTTGGTTTGCGCTATAGAATCGCCTCTGCGTAAATGTTCAATTTTTCGATTAAAATCAACGGTATTTCCGGCGATTTAAATTGTTTGCCATGAAGATTCATCTGGACCGTGGTGTATTTTATTTGAACCTCGTGCGTTAGAGCCGTCCGCAATTAAATGGCTGGCATTGTGCGCCAAAAAATAACATTTTCATTCGCCCATTTATTTTCGACCGAACGAAATTACTCTCATTGTTCCTTGTAACAATATTCCTGAAAATGACCCCAACAACGCGACGGTGCAATTTTATTTAGAATCGGATAGCGAGTACGTGCGGATATTAAATGCGGAATTGAAGGTTTAGAGAACAGTGATACATTCTTTTTTGATTCTGTTTCAGGACACGCACGCTGTCGAAAGCGCCGACGGAAGATGCCGCCTGCCTATCCTCTCGGGACGTGAGAAGTTTCGTATCAATAAAGCGTCAGACGGTTTCACAACACATTCACAACCACGGAGGACGCTAACAACATGTCTTACCTTGCTCTGGACTCCAACGCCTGGCAGGTAAGTGTCAAATTTAAGCTGCCTGATTAAAGATCACAGAGCGGCTTTAATCAATTGAATCCTGTGACAAATTTCACGTAAAAGTGTTAGTTACCAATGAAATTTTCATTCTCTCGTTCGTTTTAACAAGCGGTTTCCACAAAAATTATCGGGCATATCTATTTGCCGCTGCTGCTGTTAACGACAGGCCACTCAACCGAGTTTTTTTTTTTGCACTCGTACGATTCGAACGACAATTAATTCGATCCTTTTTAATCGCGTAAAAGTAAAGCGAAAATGGTACGCACAACGAAAGTCGGTTCAAACGATATGCAAACGCAATTACATCGTGCAAATACATATATACATAGTTGTACAGCGAACAGAGGTAACGCGCGACGTTTTCACGTGTCCGTTTAATTCGCGGAAAGTGCAATAATTTAGATGGTAAATATTTGTTGACGAATAGATTGCTTTTGCACGTGCTCGTTCACTCGCGTTTGTCCATTTTTCACACAGTGTCAAGGAATCACTGCGTTTCAAAATGCTAGGATAAAATTTCTAGCGCACGCGATAGTAATATTCGGTTACTGTCAGCTGCAATTGAGATCGAACGTTAAATAGCTCAGATAAGCCGCTCAAATGAGCCTCGTATACTATGCTATTGTTGCGCGATACAATTTGATGGAACTTGTAATACACGTAATTTTCTCAAACAATGTGCTTCGAGACAAAGATAAGTTATTCAATGAGCTTCAACTCTCGGGTTCTCAACTTTTATAACTATTAATTGTAACATTCTTGTTCAAATACCTTTTATTACTGTTTTTATATCGTATAAACATATTCGTTATCCTCTCAATTGCGGCGCTGATATATCCTCATTCATATTTTTATAAGGTGTAACTATCAAATTGATAATTTATTCATATTATACATGTTAGACCGTGAAATTGAATTCAGATTGTAATATCAAAATTCATTGGACACGTCTTAGGATTATCATTAGATTTATTGAAAATTAGAATTTCAGTCACTCAATTGCTGTGATAATTATAATTTGTTTATATTATGTTCACGGAGACATTTTATTCATTCAGCAAATATGAGACTTGTTTGACCATTTTTAAGCCTATTGGTCGCTTGGCCCAATTTCGTGGCTGTTAAAAGTTAAGAGCGGTCTCGAAAACGTAACCTCGGGCATTTCTAATAAACGTCGCGGATCACCAGGGACAGATCAATCTTGTTCCGTGATCGCGCGATCACCGGAGGTTCCTCCCCATTCATAAAGCAGCCAACCAGTCGTCAGATACGGATCTGGGGCTGCGGCTCCCTTTTTGCCCGGTTAATTCTCCTGCCGTAGTTGCAGTCATTACCGAGGCAAATTAGCGACGCTCGATTCCCGTACGCGACGAGGGTAACGAGTTTGCGCGATTATACGTCCTGCGTTAACGTTGAAAAACGATACCTACGTCACTTCGCTGTACAGATAAAATTTGTTAGAACTTTATACAGATAGAAATTTTTGAAATTTCGTTGATAGTTAAGTCATACACAGATTACTTGAGCTCTTGAAATGATTGAATTAAGTCGATAAACATTTGAAACGAATTAGGCGCGTGGAGAATCGCGGAGGACCAGCTGCTATCGAATCAGAGGTGGTCCCGAAAAATTGATCGCGCACGCCACAGTTTCACGCGAAGGAAACTGACTGTGCCGGCAAAAAGTTAATAGGGTTGCGGACAAACGTGAAAAAACGGTCGTTCGCGCGGTGAAAAACATCGGTAATCGCCCGAGACATATTCGACACAGTATGGCGCGTATCAAGATTCCCCAACGGTGGCCACGGAAATCACATAGTGCCGGCAGGAAATGTAAGGCCTCGGCCATGCCGGATAACGGAAACAAGTTTAGCCAGACTCTGCCCATATCGAATTATATTGTTAGAGAAGTTCTAGCTTTGCCTAGCTTCCCTAAAAGACGGTGCTTTCCGCCGTTGTAACTACCCCTTCCGGTCCACAGCGCTCAAACCTTTTGATGTTTCATTTGAGTTTCGAAATGATATATCTGTGCAAGAA
>NW_017135553.1:145712-163190 GCF_001652005.2 Ceratina calcarata | reverse complement strand
GTTGAGCTTGAAAACATTCTATAATAAAACTTGGCAGTTACAATCTCTATTTAGTAATGATTATAACGACATTTTACACGCAAATGTCAGTCATGAAATAAAGTAATGATATAGGGGAAAAATACAAATAGTGTAAATTTAACAGGAATTTTTCAACACATACTTAGGTGTAAAGTACAAAATATTATCTTGATATTTCTTGCACCAAGAAGTACATCGTGTACTCTTACCAATCTTATCGTCGATGATACGACCCATGCATGATATTGTATCAGTCACGAATGTAGCACACGTAGAATATTCCGAATCAATTTCGCGGTTTTATTGAAAAAATAAAATTACATTGCCCGACGTTCTGCATGCGGAACACTATATTCATTGAATTCTGTTAACAATAAATCAGAGATTCGTTTCACGCTTTTATATCGTTTTGACAGTTGCAAACAATGTATTTTATGTGAAATTCAATGCAACAGGGTTTTCGTCTTTATAATTGTAAATGCGGTCGAGATGAAAAAGCAAACGGGAAGGTACAGTATTTGTACATTTTCCAATAAAGTATGATGCGTGCGCGTGGCTTGTGTCTTTGCTTGAAATAACAGGGGCGAATTGGAATTAATACTTGGCTCCCACGTGTTGGATTTGTTACCCTCTCTTTCTCGCTTCGACCATTATCAGGTTCCATCTTTATCTCGGTTGTTTGTCTATCGGTTCACCGCGTCTTTCGCTCATCCATCTTCAGACTAAACGATAGGAAAACCACGAAACCGAGTATGCGTTCACCGAACAGCGTACAACAGCGATATTTCATTTAGGTAGCCGCGCGTGCACGCACGTGCATTCATACGCGTGTGCCCTCGCCCGGAATCCGAAGAGTTAAGAGGCCTCGGCAGTTTCGTGTCCCCCGCATATTTGTCTTCGCCATCCACTCGACTTTCGCGCGCATGTTCGCGCGTGAAACCCGCGTCGCGGGGGACGGACAGGGTGCGTGCCTCGGGTTCGATTAAGTGAACAACCGGCCGGGCTTTACGATTTCCCTAGAATCCCTTTGACAGTGCGACAGCATCGATATAAATCGCTTCCCCCCCCCTACCATTGTCAAAAGTCGTGTTACTCATCTCTTCTTTTTATCAGACAGGATTGACTTATTTCGCGGAGCTTGCATTGTGCTCATTGAAAAAAATTCTTTTGATTAGGAACCCCTAAATCAGGAATCGGACAATCCGTCGCCATTACCCTAATTAATGGTGCACGCGGAAGTTAATCTTAGAAGATTGTTTGTTCTTATATGCTTTTTTCCTTATTTGTTTGTTTATCGAGCGCTTTCAAACGATAGTTCAATAAGTAGTGGATATCATTTTTGGAACTCATCGAAAAGTAAAATCGTTTGTAGAACACCAAGCGTCGTCGGTCGATTACTCCGATTATTTGTCTCTTCATCTCAGCTTAATGCATGATTCACTGCTTTGCATGGACGAGGCAGGAACAGTTGGTGGCTACATCAAAAACCGGCGCACTTCAAAGTTCAAGCTCGGTACGTAGGAGAACCTGTCGGGCGTGGGGTGGCTCGTTTGCACGGAGTAATGGAGGGTAAGAAAGTGAAGGAAGGGTGAACGAAAAATAAATGATACCCGAATTAGCGTAATCGTGTGATGGTTTCACGAGGGATATACTCGCGCCCCGAACGGGTATCGCGGGGGACACAAATTCAATTTCGATTTCATTCCGTTTGACGGTCGCCCGTCGCGGCTTCGCAGATTTTGCAGATTGCACAACTGTGAAATAAAACCAAAACTGCTCTCGTGACGATTTTTAGTTAATGACCAAAGTGTCAGAAATATATCTGTGTCAGTGAAGAGAGCATTATCACTCTCGCTAAATTTAATTCAAGAAAATTACTTCCCAGCACTTGGCTAATTGCATCCTTATAAAATTACGGTTTAACGAGGTTAAACGAACTCGTATTTAATCTCTACTTTTCAACACGAGCTTTACTGAGGGAATCAGCAGAACATTCGATTCTTATTTATCTTGTACAAAGCGCAACCATAGGGAAACATAGAGGAGGGAGACATACGAAGCGTAAACTAAGCTCGCTTTGTTAGCGTTCAAACTTCGATGCAGAGCGTAACCAGAATTCTCTAAAACGTGTACGCGGCTGATGTTCAGTAATTACAGTTCCACGGCCGAGTCACGTACGCAGCCACACCGCACGTAAAGGGTTGAATAAAAGATGATGAGCTGATGTTGGCCGAGCCACGGCGATGCCAAACATCCGCGATACCAACCCCCCTCTCTCCCTCCGCACAACCTCTCCCCACCCTGGAAACGTTGGTTAACCCGGTGACAATGCAGAGAGCGAGGTCCATTGTCACCCCCGCCGGGCACAAAGGACTGCTGGCACTTTGTTCCTGCGCGCTTATGTATACCGAGAGCATGTCACGAGACACATTCCTGTATAATGCAGAACGCAAATTCAGTTGCATTGCGTTTCTCCCTACGCTGCGGACCCATCCGCGGATGACTTCCACGACTTCTAAGCACGATCAGTGGATCCTAAACCGTGTGAAACAATTTATTAATTCTTGTTAGCCCATACGCATCACATACTGCCGGTCATAAATATTAGAATGAAAATTAATGAAATATTTCATATAATAATTGTCGCAATGTTTAATACAATAATTAATGTTCCATATAATATTTAGTACGTGAAATCAATAAACAGAGGATAATAGTATACTTCATATTATGACTGATGAGGCAAATGGGTTAATCGTCTCTCGGGTGAGGTTTTATAAAAATATATTCGGAGGAGGAATTGTGGACGATTGAAACGATCGAAGAAATTAAAAAAAAAAAAGAGAGTAAGGGAAGGAAAAGTCGGGAGGTGTCACGTACCTTGCGCAACAATAATTTTTCTAGACCGTTTTCATTTGGCACGGACGTCAGACGCGACGCGCCGTGATCAGTCAAGCGACGTCGGCTTGTGTTTTAGTCTTTAACCCGTTCTGCTTCCAGTAATTAAGACTGGAGTATAAAAAAGAGAGTAGGAGATGGAGAGAGAGAAGCGAAAGTAGTTGGCAAGGGTTGAGAGGGAGGGAAGAAAGGAGAGGAAAAATAGAAGAGCGGGTGGTATAGTAGTAGGTGGCGTAGGGTGGTCGGAGATAAAGGTGGAGCATCGAAGGAGAGAGAAAGGGAGAAGGTGAACCGTCGGGGTAACGGCGTGCGGGCGGGGGGGGGAGATGGGACCGGGTAGGGTTGGCTGTACGATGACATGCTCCTTTGTTCTGGCCTTTTGCGGAAGACACCGTAGCGAGTAGCATTTGCAAGCACAAAGAGAAATAATGACTAGTCCAGTGTTCAACTAATATTTGCTTCCAACTTTTGCCGAGATTTTTTCTCCGAGAAATGCTCTTCCCTTTGTCATTCGCGAGAGACACGACGTTGACGACGCTGGCCCGATTCGGGTTGTCAGGAAAGTGCTCCAAAGCGCGGAACTACGGATCATCGCGTCGTTGCAGAAACCCGTCCTTAAGACAGTCGGCTGGTCTCAGTTCTGTCGTCTTATGTATGAAACAGAGGATCATACTTTTGCTGGCTCGTTTCTCGTTTGCATATCCGACAGCACGTACTACAGCTGACTTTTTCGTTTGCTGACTCGCCTCCCTTTTTCTTCTCCGCCTCCAGCTTTCTTCTTCGGCCCTCCCGGGATTAAAGGAAGTTTATTTCTCGGTGTTGATTTGTTGCGATTCATTTGTTACCACTCGCAGTATCGCTCGTTGCCTTTTAATTCATTTCACTCGAATAAAAATAATCTTGCAGAATGAACAGAAGCCTGAACTCAAAAGCGTTGTTAAATTATTTACACGTTCAGATGAGGGAACGTTGAATCTGTTGAATTTCCGGAGGTTTTTCCGTCGAGAAACGATCCGTGCATCGGCAGGAGGGTGACCATCGAATCCACCCTATATCTAGTTTAGTGGTCCCGGTTTTTCGAGGGTTGTAGTTGCTGTTCGCAATGGTGGTGGTGAAATCGAGTTAGCCAAATTAACCATGAAATAGACTCCCACCGCCCTAGTGTCTGTCTATCTCGTCAGCCGCTCGTGTCGTTCGCATCGTTCTACGGCTGCTAACCAAAGCTAACCAGTCCCGGAGGGCTTTTTAGGGACGCTGCACGCAAAATTGACGTATCGGGTCTGAAAGAAAACGCAGCGATCGTTCCCCACGTCTTCCTGTATTTTCTTTTACAGTAAATAGAATAATTAAATAATTCTGCATAAATAATATAAATAAAAATAGAGTGATTAAACAATTTTCAGATAATGCGTGACTTGTAATTATTATTGACGTTCTCTTTCCGTAAAGCGTATTTAACTCTGTATACTTAAATATCTGTAATTATAGTCGTAGTCGCTAATTAGTCAAATGGCAACTACTTGGGACGAAAAATAAAAAAAAAAAAAAACTGAAGGTGTATACTGCCCACGCGGTTCAAGATCCGAAGTGAACGTCTCCCCGGGTTGATTCATGGGCACGATGATCCCATTGACAAATAAGAAGGACGCGGGTCGGCCTTTTTCTCATTAGCGGCACTTTGAACTAACCCGCCCACGTTATGACAAACTAGATTAATTTTCTGTCCAAAAGGGGCCGCCTTCCCGATCGTTTGTTACGAAATTTCGACTGTCAGTAAATTGCCACGCCGCCGGTCGCGGTTGCAAGTAAAAAACAACCGGCGTTTAACCGATCTAGCCGCAAAACAGAATTGATCCTACGATTTAGAACGGCTAGCCGAACGTGCGCTTCCCTTGTGTACCTACAATATCTATGTTTTTTCCCCCGTTGCTGCATCATTTTTTTTGCGCGATCTCAATCGAGTTTTCGTCGTCGAACGTAATTGTTTCGATTCAACACGGTGCACGGCGGTTAAAAAACTAACGTAAATTCGACAGCAATGTTCCGAGACGACAGTTTTCATTCTCGAATTACCCCGCCATCGAGCATCCGTGATCGACTCGCGAATTTCTCTCGTCACTCAGTTATAAAAGATATCAAGGCGTCGAGAATATAATCGTTAACGAATAGAGGTTTAATACTACCTGATGCAGATCTATTAACTTTCATCGACGATTTTATACGGCAGAGTGTTGAGTGTTAAGATCTTATAAAATGCAAACACGAGCACGGGAACGATAATAAAGTTGGGTCTAGGAACATTGTAAACGGAGGGGGGAGGAGGAGTGGACGTTTTCATTGTAAAAATCGGGATCCGGTTAAAAATATTCAAAGGTAGGAGCGATGGCCGGAGAGGGGTTTATAACTCACGTCAGGCAGGTAATTAGCCGCTTTTGCCCAGCTGTAATGGACCCGCTAAGGCACTAAGCGAGACCCTTAACTTATTTAAATGAACTGGTAACCCATGTCCATGTCCAACGTGAGCCAGACACGAGGCAATATAGAAAAACCATTTATAAGGGCACTATTCCGGATGCCTAAGACGCTTCTTTTCGTTTTGCTACACTTTCGACTCCGCAGTCATCAGGGCATCTATTTTTTCGTGTCGACAGGTACGCAACAACGCGTACGCGTGCATCTCTTTTTCTCGTTCGTTTTTCCCTTGACCGACCAGCTTCGGTTCAGTACTCCAGTAGAACTTTGATACATAATTAAGAATCCTACCTGATCAGATATTATAATAATTACGAATCGAGGATCACAATGGGATTTGAATTTTTAAGCTCGTGTAACTTATTCTTAAATGAGTTTCAAAATGTGCATTCTCGCCTTTAAACCGGGTGAGGCGCATTGATTTGTTTTCGATGGAATTTAGGGACGTGTCCAAAGGGCGAATATTGATTTTATGTTCGGCTGTAAAAGTGTGATTTGAATTTTGATTGCGGGCTGGGAGAGATCGCGTAACAGGATAGTGCACGCTTTGCCAGGCACACAAGGGCTCTTCAACGATCGCTTGCTCAGCTGGAAAATTGAAGGAATACACGTTTTAAAGTGCTGATCTTGAAGACCTTCTGACCGATTGGGGGGGGGGGCTTGCACTTAAAAGATCAATTTTCCTTCCCTTCGATTCGAAGAAATTCTTTTCTGTCGAGTGAATCTTTCATTAATTAACATAACATTAATTATTGTATTAATTCAGTAAACCACAGAGACATTTGTCTAATTGTACGTGATTCCAACAATAGATCTTCTAAATTGATTGAAATAATGTTAAAAATGCAAGATCATAAATCGAATTTTCTGTTCGGTTCATTTAATATTCAAAATGTCTTCTTAATACATTTTTAATATGCAAATAAAAGAACGCGACCGTCACGACGTAGGCGTATTTCTAGGTGAATCATTTTAGTTTGATTACGATCTTCAGCGAGGCATAATTCGATAATGATACGAGGGCACTGATTTTACCATAAAAGCATGCTAATCTCGCTTTTGTTGTAATCCAAGATGCCTATAATCTGTGGGAACATAAAAATAGAGATTAAAATATCATCATAGACCTCTTTTATTATGGGTACCCGGGCCCCAGTTTTCTTTTGTCAACTCACACTTCGTAATACCATGGCCCTAAAACTTTCCTCACTAATTATCATCAAATTATAATAAGCATAGCTTTCTAGCCTCAATTTGAAATAATTAAAATGAAAACAAGGATGTAAGAACGAAAGATCGAAGTCCTTCGAATATGGTTGATCGATTACAAAGCCTAAGTTAACAGAATATTATTTCACTTTGCGCTGTCACACTACACGTATGTGTGCATGAGTGACCATTCGTTACGATACCCAAGGCGTATTTCTGGGGTATCTGCATACAAAGCTAATGCAAATAAACGCGACGCGTGTCCGAAACGTTATTTCGCTTAAGGATATCGCGTTTATGATACGCGGAACGTCTCCGCGTGCAATATCGTTAAACAAACTCATATAGCGGTCAAATTGCCCATTAACTCAGCTATTCGCATATTTTTTTAATTCATTTAGCTCTTAAAAGACTATATTATTACATTCGAATTTGCTAATTTTTAAAACAACTGCTGAATCAATGATCACGCAATTATAACATGGAATCATTAGGAAAGTCGATAGTTTTTTGACAAGTTTCATGTTTCCATAAATCTTTGCTGAAGTTGTTAAATCTATTGCATGCGGTCATATTTCAGTGAAGCCAGTCCCGAGGTCTCAGTCGAAGTTTGCCTGAGAGGGCCGAGCCGGGACGGTCCAGACGGAATGTCGTTAAACAAACTCGTAACACGGCCGGACTAACTGTTAATGTGATCATTCGCGGTTCGATCGGTGCACACCCATCTAATGATCCTTTCAAACACCTCCGACCGGCTTAACAACCACCGAGCCCCGTTCGCTGTTTTTTCCTGGCCACACCGCGTTCACCTTTTCTGCTGTCCCTAGTCCGAGCTCCCTCGTTCATCTCCTTTTGGACTCTCTTAATATCTCGTGGCTCCAATTAGTTCTGAACGTCGGACCGTCCGATTGTCCGTCCGTCTATCCCCGTGTCTGTCCATCCATTCCATTGCGTTCGCGGTGCCGTTTGCACACCGCATCGCGTTCGCCGCCGCCGCCGCCGCGTTCCACTCGCTCGTTGCCTCGGCTCGTTCGTATCCCTCAGCTTCATTAAGAAACGGTAATGCGTTTTGTTTCTCCTTTACGCTCTCCTCTACCGAAGGGGAACGAGCTAGGGACTCTTTTAATAATCCCGCAGCACGCTCAGAGATTTATTATTTTCGGACTACGTTGCTGGATAAGTCCATATGGCTGACTGTCTCCCCGACTCTCTCTCTCTCTCTCTCTTTTTCTCTCTCCCGTCCGCCTTTGTCTCTTTCCGTTCGGTGACTTTTTTTCATTCACTTTTTTCTGCCACGCTCTCTTTCTTCTCGCTGCAACCGCATCCGCTGGTACTCCGCCGCGAACTTCTGTACAGGGTGACCTAATAAACCGAAGAACCAGAAGGTCTCCGGAGTTCCAACGATTCCCTATTGTGAATCTCGCTAGCCGATTGATCGCGAAAGTTTAAATTGATGGAATCGTGAAAGACTCGCTCGGACATGAAAGCGTCGATTTGAAATGGTCGATCGCGCTCTTTTCTTCTGGTAACGATCGCTATCACGATTCGATGGTTAGCGAAGTTCGAGAGTATACATGTAGGAGGATCATTTCACGAGGCGCAGCCGTAAATTATACCTCGTTCGGCGTCAAAGTTATTTACGACAGTTCCTAGTAGACTTGACTATTCTTAATTTTAATAAGTAAATAGAAAACGAATAGAATTCGTTAATATTTGATTAACGGACGTACACACTTCAATTTCCATATAATTATTATCATCATCCTTTATTTAACGAATCATTCACTTCGTATTTGATGAGAATGAAATTAAAAAAAAGGGTTGAAACAGATTTTGCGTATAGGAATTCGGTACAGCTGTTCTCGAGTGGAGCGGTTCGATCGAGAAGACTCTCTCCCTTAGTTATAATTCTTAGAGGACGTATAGCTATAAGCATATTCCGGTCCTTTGATTTAACGAGGTGTGGTGTCGGTTATACTATAAACGGTACATCGGGGCGCCTATAAACCAAACGGAGCGAGTCGGTAAATTAGGAACTGAGACCTCTCTCGCAGGAAGCCCCTAAAAATACAATTAACGAGTCGTTTAACGGATATACCTGGTCCGGGTTTGCTATTCGCGATGGGTCAGCGTCCCTGCAAAAATAATCCACAATCATTTTTCTCCGCCGTATTCGAATAATAAACCTATAGAAACTAGTTGGACAAATTAAATGTTTAAGCGTTCAATTAAATATTTTATTAATTATATCCAATGTAAACGTAATAGATTTGTCCAGCAGAAAGCGAATGACAATTCGGGTAGAAGCTTGATATTCTAAAACGAGCAGCAAACTTGTTATTAAGTAATTGCTCATTAACATTGATCAAAGACGTCTTATCTGTAGAATTGCTCGCGAGATCACAGGGAAGAGTAAACGTGGCTCTATAGTAAGTTGATAATTTTCTCAACGACAGGATCGTCTCAGCAGTAAATTACGAGTCGCGCAGTTTAATATTGTGTCCATAGCGGGCTGGTGAATATAATCCACGATAAATCACCGACTGAATCTGTAGCTTAATGAGTTTTTAGTGGCTGGGCTACACCGACCGTGATTCATTTTGTTTTTTAATCAATTCCTTAGCGCTTGGATACTATCTATTCCAGGCCTCGCTACCGCCTCGAATCCGTTCCGACTTACGTTTTCATCGTGGCTAACCCCTCTATACTAATTTTGTTGCTTTCAATCGTCAAATTAATTATTTGTGTAATAATGGTGGAACTGAAATCGCGTACAGATCATGTTCAATGTTATTAACAGTTGAAATTTCATTTTTCACACGTCGAATGCATAATAATTTATTTATCGGATCTTTACATTATTTTGTTGTTCAATTAATGTAACAGTGAATTTATTCTTTTGTTGTACTAATATGGTAGAAAAATCGATAGCCCCGAGCGTTCCTGGAAAAGAGTTTCAGTTGGAACAAACGGCGGGAAAACACAAAAGTAAACATAATTACCTGTACGCAAAACGTTTCGGGATTATTTATGCGGCGCTTTAGTCATTTACATGGTTAGGAATTCAGTTGAAAACGCATTTTAGCGCCGTACGAACGGTAAATTGTGTATCATGACTGGCCGACAAAAGCGTAATATCGCAGTAATCAAAACGAAGGGAAACGTAACGCGGCAAGGTTTCAAAGAGCCAGAAGACTTCTATACACGCGAGAAGAACGGGAGGTGGGAGAGCATTGTAGGAAGTACAAAGGGTTTCCAAGACACGAGAAATTCTGAAATTCAAAGTGACGAGAAAAGGTCTAACCTCTCTGTTTCGTTTCTGCAAACAATCAAATATTAAATGATCAAATACCGCGGTACCGAGCATCACCGCCTTCGTATTATGCCTACTACTCACATTTATGGAACAAGGTCACCGTTTCGAGGAAATCTAGAAGCGGAATTTTATCACAGACGAATAGAAATACATTCGAACATCAATTATCCGGACGCCGGGTTTCCAAAATGCTAATTATCTAAATATCGAACTATCTCTATGAGAATTGGATTAATTAATCACTTATATACATATGTGTGCATTATTGTATCTAAAGTAACTATTTAACAGGCACATTTTCGAATACACGTAATGTCTCTCCTGTTCAATTTCTTATTTCACTGTTCGATCAAATAATTCAGGATATGAAATTCGAAGCGATGATTGTCTTGTTTGAATTTGACAAATACAATGCTATAATATTGGGATATAGTACTGACTTATGAACTGTCCTAGATACATATGTATGTCTACACATTGAATATTTGCATCGCAATGAACAATATATTAAATTTATAAACATTCATTTTCGAAGGAATTCGCAACTTGATAGTATTTAAGTATTTAGAGGCTGTTTCATTTCTACTTGATTTATGACATGCATCATAAATGTCGTGTCTTTAGAATAATTACCTGAAGAATCATTTATCTAGACGAGCTTGTTAATCGACGTTGTACTGTGTAAGACTTTAATTTTGATAACCGTTTAATCAGAACTTGATATATTTCTTTGATTGATAAAATTATTTATATACTACTTGGAATACGTGGCAAGTACAAATACGTGGAAGTAAGAATTGAGAGTGGGAAAAAAGGGTAGAAAGAGAGGTTGAGGAAGGTGTCGGTGCTGAAGCTCTGCGGGATACGACCCCCGTGGTGAGCACACGACTCCTGAAAGAGCCTCCGTTTGGGAATCGCGCCTACTCGTCCGGCGGAGTCAACCTGTCGACTCGATGCCCAAATTGATGAAGAGTGTCCCTTGAAACGAGATTACTCGCCATTGGATAGCTACCGATACATCACTTCCATATTAGACTCGTTCGTATCAGCTGAATTCGCGTGATGTGCACTGCGTCAAATCTACAGAACACACATTTACTTAGATAGGTACTCCTAATGTACTGGTTACCTCTTCATCTCCATACATAGCAGACGTACTATTATTTACTTCCTGTTGGAAACTACCCTAACAGGAATTATGAAAGAAAGATCATTTGTACAGATACTGATGAGAATTTCTCTTAATTCCCGTGAAATCATGCCGGTGAGATCGACGATAACGTGAATTGATATCAGTAAATCAGTCTATCGGTAATTATTGTCTATTGTAAATAATTACAGTTACCACCGTGATAGATTTATGTTTACATTAAACCACGTGTGAGCTAGTTGAACCCTGGGCCGCGGAATTTGCATAAGGACGAGGTCATAAGCTAAATTCTCATTATCAGGTTTCATGCTAATACGTAATGCGAATACCGTAAATGAAATAGATTCGCACGAGTGAAAGTTCTTCTGCTTGAGTTAATAAAATGTCCGGATGAGATTAAAAAATGGACCATCATTATCTTTTCTTTCGACCAATTGAGTGATAACTCTTTTAAAACCGTGACGAACAAAGACTTGTTATGCTAAAAAATTCTACCGTAAATTTCTTTCCGCAGCACAATGTTTCATTCAGGATGATGAAAGCAAGAAATCGGTGGCCGCTCGTCGAAAGACGGATCTATTAAGTCTGCCGCGGTCGGTGGGAGGGGGAGGTACGGGGGTTTTAGACCTGTAATTAACCGGTAGCTCTTTTACTCCGCGTACAACTGCCCGTTTAACGGTCTACTTTTATTGGTCGCTTATTGGTTATTTTTGGGGCCGCAGTTAGCCCCGGGCGCCGACACCGCCTCCGGGCGCCGTTTCGTGTAACCGGAAGCCGGAAGTGGCCAGCCCGAGGCTCGGCCACGGATAATGGAAAGTATCGTTTTGCACGCTGACACTTAATACTTAACCACACGACCTGGCCGCTGCGATTCGTATATCGAGTTTGGCAGTGATTACGGGCCGCGAATTAATGGCTCGTCCGCGTGCCGGTGTTCATTTGCTCGCCCGCGACGGGCCTCGTAGGGGGCGTGGATACCGTTCTTCGATCATCGTCTCTTTCTCCTTTTTACACGAAATTGCTTTCAATTAACCGAGAACGCGATCGCTCTTTATTTTCTGTTCAACGTTTCATTAGAGGTTCACTCATTTATTTCCCGAATTTCGACTCTCCCGTTTTATTAGATCGTCTTGTCTGTTAAAAACAGTTTTTCCAATAGTTAATTTTCTGATTCGATACAGACGTATTTAATTATACAAACGCGTTCGAGCGAATTTTAATCGGTTCAGCCGGCAGAATGAATTTCTGTGAAACTGATGAGCGATCGATAACGACGAAACGAAGCCGCTAATAAAATCCGTTATCTATGCCGAAGGAAATCACCTAACGTAAATTGGATCAGGCTCGGCGTTGTCGGGCCACCCACTCGAGTCGCGCACGGGTTGAAGGGGGTCAGCGTAACAAAAGTGAAGCTTACAGTATCATGATTTTAGCTTCGCACGTGTCCAACGAGCACGTTTTTGTTTGCTAAGCGAAGTGCACCGGAGCACCCGTTGTTTATTAGACGGCGCTATTAAGCGCACTTCAAGGCCCGTTCGTAGTTCGAGTGCTCTCTCGCGGCGCGTGTGTGCTCTCGCCGATTTTCAACGAGGAGTTGCTATCGCTCCGCTGTCAGCGAGAGAACCCGGCCTTTTGATTAATTAATCGGCCGAAACGATGAATATCCCTCGGCCCATAATGGTTCTTGTGCTCTGCCCAATATTTACGTACTGCATTTTTTATCATACCGAATATTAAGCGGCCGAAGAGCAGAAGCTCTTTAAACGAATCATTGAATAATAATTATAATTGTCAATCAGTTTTTCAGATTGAAGTTCTGTAAACGACGAAAATTTTAGCCTGATGGAAGGCTTTACGGTTGAGTGGTTTTGCAACTATTATCTGGCCGCAACAGCAGGCTCGAGATTATACGCAATTAGCGCTATAACGATCGCCTTGGTCAAATTGGATTATTTTTTTCCGGCTACGTTTCAATCAAGCCCCCCCGTCAACGTCCCCTTGAGCTATATCGAAAGATTCGAGCCTGCAATTACTTTGTTAATTAAATCACGATCGGTTTCGCGGTGGATGCTTCCGGTCAATGACTGATAGCAAAAAATACTAGCAGTAGAAACACCAAGAAGGCCGACCACAAATACTTTATTCTCCTTGTTATTATCTCGCGAAGTTATCTGTTCGCAAACGGAGTCACTCAAACGGAGTGACACAAGTGAGATAATTAATAGAACAGGATCAAACGCGCGACCGCTTTCGTACGTTAAACGTCAAGAGCATTGCTCGGTAATATTTCACCCTAATTATATTAAAGCCCGGCAGCGCACGTAAAGAACACAAACGTTTTCGCGTGTCTCTGAAACACACGACTCCCAGTCTTATCAGCGGTAACAACTCGTGTATGTTTTTATGTGCCATTACGAGCGTGTGTCCAAGTCAAAGGACAAGTAGCGCTTGTTAACTACCAACGAAACTGACAATTATCCTCGCCCCTCTTATCACGCCTCGGTATCTGCCCTCGGACACAGTTACACACATTTTCCATGTCGCTTTTTAATAACGTACCTGCCGTATATTTGCCCATTTATGCATTTATGCAGCTCGGTTCAACCTGCGAAATGTATTCCGCCTTCTGGCTGGCTCTCGTGTCCCTCCCAAACCCCCGAGCGGTTCTCATCGATTCTCTTTTTCCCCGTTTCTCGCGGCTCTTACCTTCTAACTGGAGCAGAGAAACGGTAGACGGGTGTTGTGCCTCCGAAGAAACCCAAAACTGATGGTTAATTATATTCGTCCCGCGAGTGAACTCGGACTCGAGAGCCACGAGGGGTCTTTTTTAGTTTGCGGCACGCGCCGCCACGTGGCCGCGCGGACTCGCGAAACGAGCAGCCAGAGTTAGTGTTACCGATACGCACGTGAAAGCTCTCTTCATCGAAAGAAAAGACTGTCCTCCCATTATCACACCGTCAGATGCGAAACAATGGATTCGCGCGATGCTGATTTACCGCCTCGTGCGATTCTCAGATTTGATAATTGAAGAAGTGATCGTTAGATTAGAGATTTTTAAATCATCTATTAATTAACGAAATACATTTTAGATTGACATTTATTTTATCATTGGAACATGCGATTAGTTTTGACGTGCAGCGCGTCCAATTTTCTTATGAGTCTCCTTACTCGGAACTTAAAGATCACGCTAATTCGCGAATGTATCGTGCGTAATCGCAATTTCACGAGTCCAAACAGTTTCACTTCTCGCAATTTTCAGCTCGATGATACGTTGATCAGATTTTACGAATCGATAAATACTTTGTAAACGGTCTGTTTATACGGGCCTCGGTCCACGAAAGAGGAGAGCAAATTACGCCGCAAATGAAGGCGCGCGATCGGCCGTTTTGCATTTCAAAATCGTTCACGCGAACTCATCGAACGTTCCTTTCAATGTAACTGTAACACAATGAAGCCCGCGGTTATTAACCGCTACTTCCCGGCGAGAAAGTACCCTGGGTTTTGTTCTCCTATGCCATTACGAGCCATGACATTATCCAGCTTCCTCGGGCGACGAAATTCGAAATTCCTCCACTTTGGGATGCGTTTCGCCTTCGGTGCAAACGGCCACTTCTTCGTTGTCTCGCGTGAATCCACGATAAAGGGTTGGCCCGTACTCGTGCGGGAAAACGATAATGTTCCGTTCGTGGTCGTGAGCCTAAATAAAGGCCCGCGAAACTATTCGAAACGCTTGTCCCGCAGCGAAATGCGAACCGCGGTGCGGTAGCGCGTGGGATTTGGGACAGCTGCGCGTATGCTCAGGACAATTAATATGAATTATGGTAAACACCACCGGACCCACTGAAAGGGATCATCCGTGGGAGTCGCGTATTCCAAGGCAATCGAGCGTGGCCTCTAATACCCCCGGGGCCACGCCGATTCACATTTTTACATACATTTTTCTGCAATACAATTCTGTCCAACTAGTTTTTTTTAATTTCACAGAATTCATATTATTCAAATTATCTAATCAAGAAACTGCAGGTTTTTATAAAAAATAAAAGATTCAACCTGCCAATACAAAATTCAAAATGACTTTCATGCGTTCAGCTTTTTATGTTGTTTTTATAACTGCATAAAATTTGCAAGCTAGTCAGTGCTTGAATAAAATCAGATAGCTATTCCCTTTATACATATTATTATAATTGGTTAACTTCTCACGATATACCCATGAGCAATGTTACGTAATGCTTTAGTTAGAGTTCACAGGTGAAAATCAGTGGTGAGACATCTGCGTGAGAATCCGTTGCCACGTTCATCACCCGTTAGATTTTTGCACGCGACACGCCCTGCTCGCGAAAATGGTATCCGGGACTTGTTAGCCGTTGCAATTCCCTTCTAATTGCATCATTGTAACGCCAATCTCGATTACGTGTAATTATGGAGATGCCCGGTCGCAATTTTCACCCGATGATTCCCGCGCTGAAAATACCTCGGCTTCCACGCGTAATTCTGCGTCGCTCGGTTATTGGAAAATGTTGATGCGTTATTATAGAAATATCGATATATCATCAACAATGGATTTTAATTGGTTTTTAAATTCTTGCCATTGCATTCAGTCTTTAATTTTAATTCCTGACAGGTAATGACGGCCACGCAAATATGAAGCTTAAATCTGCGTATTCAAATATGGAAAGGAACTCCAAAAAGCATGTATTTATAATTGTCATATAATATTGCCGATTTTATTTTTTATATCGGATCGTCAGTCGTTGCGCAGGTGTTGCCTGACCGATGTGAAAGTCAGATCGCTCGAAGGAAGTTTATAGTACTCGATGACCGGGTACCAGACAATGTTACCCGATTATCGAGCGACGTTATCGATCCACCGGCAAACGCGAACCATTAAGATTCCCAGACAAAGACGAGACCCCGTTAACTTTGAGAATCGATTCATCGGACAGATAAAATATCCACTATCGTTACTCGTTATTCTGTAATAATTTTTTCAGCTTATAATTACGAGTACGTAAAATCCGGCAAATATAATAATTGACGAATATTGATTATCAAAGGAAACCGATCGGACACCGGTACCGTTTCGATTCGAGGTTCAATTATTAGTCTGTCGTCCGGATCGTTTCTGGCGAAGGTAACTTTGTAGATAGAGGATGGAAAAATCGTTCCGCCGATTCCTCGCGGCTAGATTTTTAACACGGTTACGCGACCGTTGCCGAAATTCGTTTGATGGAACGCGTTAGCGGTCCAATCCGGCAGCCCGAGAGAATCGTTAGAAGGGATACGAATGTCCGGCAGAAAGGAAGGTTCAATTCCGGAAACGTCAGTCGCAGATAAACATTTGTAATGGAAGCGACAGTGGTGATTGGCAAGCTTTTTTCGTTTCGCGGAAGTCTCTGCCGGTAGATTAATACTAGTAACGTGAGAGAAACCTCGGTGAGCAACGAATTCAATATTGTGAGAGACAAATCGTTTGACATGTACTATGTATATGGGTGGAGGAGGCGGTGATGGTCGTGCTGGTGGCGGCGGTGGCGTGTGCGGCCGTTCACCTGTCGATTCGCGGCTTCTCTCTCTCTCTCTTCCTCTCTGTCGAAATGCAGCTGACAAAATAATTAGTTTCCAAGGCTCGGTGAAGAGGATTCTCTCTCGAAATCGCGTGTACCGGGATCGTTCAAAAACTGCGCTCTATCCACCTGTCAACGGATGCGTTATGAACACGTCGCAAACGAAAAACGAATCATTCCTTCCAGCTGTGGGCTACGGCCTCCCTGTAGGCTTCATTTTTAGTTGTAGGCTGCGGATTTTTATACAAACTCGTAAGGTATCATCAATTCGTGAAACGAAGTCCTTTAATCGCCTGAGCATGATGATATACATTTTATTGTTGATATTATTCTTTCACATTTCCTAAATCAATGCATTCGCTGTTTAATAATAATTCGAAGAATATTTGTACGAATGAATGAAAATTGAAATTGATAACTATTTTTCTTATTAGACTTGAATCTGTTCCCTGCGGAATAAGTATCGATTAATTGGAAAATCCGAGTTGATAAATCGCCGCGCGTAAAACGGAGTGAACCGTCGAAGGTAATACGTTCGTTAATTATGTAATCTGGACGATTAATCTGTAGGTGATTAACATGGAGATAGCAATTACGTAGCATTAAATCATAATAAGCGTACCGATTGCTACGTTATCTTTCGTTCCATCTCTCGCATTGAGCAACAATCCCAGAATTATATTAACACTTGAATTTACTTTTGAAAGGGCAAGTGTAATAAAGAGCTATAAGAGCTGCGCGTACATGAAATTCCAGTTTAATGACAATTTCTCGAGTCAGATCGTTACTGATAATACGCCGCGTTAACTTTAAGGCTGTACAGGCTATACACTTAAACAATGCTAGCA
>NW_017135553.1:126805-143662 GCF_001652005.2 Ceratina calcarata | reverse complement strand
CTTTTTAATTATAGGAAATGCGTTTCTCTAAAGTACATAAACTTTTGGGATTGACTGTATATCCAATACATCCTTAGGTATTTTCCTTTACTTATGAACATAAAAATGATATTGTGTATTACTTATGATCGCTTGCTATAAGTACATTCAATATTAGCTTTCATAGCCTTCAATTATTCTGATAAACTTTGAAAAAATTTGATTAATCTTGTATCGAGTGTTTTATCGCGTCGATCTTATCACACTTGATCTAGTCCACTAGATAATCGAACTGTTAGAATTTGCTTGAAGACCACATTTCCAGCATTTTTCCCAGTTACTACTTATGATTCCAATCTCCTTGAATCTTGTCTTGCCTTAAATGACTTCATACGAGCCAGTACATAACTTCTAGTACGTAGTATCTAGATACGTTTATAGTTTCCTTTTCTGCGCGAGTTAATAGCAATTAACCATCGTTCGCTCTGTATATCGAGCGTTCACGAGAGAGTATGATTGGCCTTAATGACAGTTAACGACGCAGGCTAGGCGCGGTCGCTGAAATTTAAGCGGTACGCGTTATAGATAATTTTGTCCCATACTTTGGCAAAAAATAGCGTGTACAATGCGGATTCGAGGGTAGTTCAGGCTGGATAGGGGGCTGATAGCTCCGGGCTGATAGATGTCGGCTAATTACGTGGCCTGGGCTACGTCCGGCCAGGAAGAGAACCCGTGCTTGCCATCTTTTCTTCGATGCCGACCCAAACGACCACCCATTGACAATAAAACTTTGTGTCATATAAAGAAAATATAAAGAGAAATATCTCCCGAAAACGACTACCCTCTTCTTATAGTCTAACATAAAGTTTTATGTGCACACATTTAAGATTTGGTATGAAATGAAGAAGTCTACGACGATTCTGTAATTTAATTTGAATCAAATATTCTTCTTATATTGTAGGCAATCTATTAATGAAATGAAACACTTCAATTGGATTAAGTTTAATCGAATCTCCTTGGATTTATTATTGCTGTAATACTATAAAAATGGCATTTAATCCAAACAAGTATATCAATCATTTTTTGTATAAATGACACCACTCACTTTATGAAATAATCTCTTTATAACCAAGCAATTCAAGTGACTCTATCAATGTTTGAGAAATAAATTAAACGAAATGAGCAGGACATTTTGGTTTGGGGCTATTACCATTTACTCTGTTTGCAAATTTTTGGCCCGCTTAACGTCACGAAACTTGGACACGTACAGACACAACACGGAGTATATACGATCGCGGTGCTCGAAAGTCTCTGGAAAGTGGAGGCGTGCGTTCTTTCTTTCTTTCTTGCGTCCGTCCGTCCATCCGTTGGTTCGGTGGTACTGGCCCTGTAATTGGGCCCAAACTCTTAGCTCCGCTCGACCGGGCAAAGATTATACACCCGCATGTCCCGAGGGCCCACAGCCAAACGTTCTTGTGTGATATATTATGCTGCAGATACCTGTATCTGATTCACGAGGTGAAGCCGGCGTAAACGGGGTAACTTTTTCGGTCGTGCTAAAAGCACGTTGCCGCACGCTCCCTCGCAAACGAGACGGTCTATTGTAGACGAAGCAAATAACACGTCGCTCGCATCGGACCAAGTTCCAAAATGAAACGGTTGTTACGACCAATTTGTATCCGAGATCATTTCATTATGTATTTGGCTAGTGGGTTGTGGAAGAAACATTCAGCTTGACTCGTCCGTGCAAGTAGCAAAAATCGTTCAATTTGTAAATCGTTTATTACACAAGAAGAGGTTTTATTTTTATTAGCTATAATAAAGTACACAGAGACTTTGATGTCTGACAAGTATTCTTGATGAGAGATTAATAGTGATACGACTTGAGATTAGGCTTATCGACAATTCTGATGAAATTCAACAATATTATTTCAAAGCCACTTGTGATTAGATGAGAAATGTGGTGAAACCGTACTCACGTACTGACATTTATAATGAAATTAAAACTTGATGAATGGAGATCATAAATCGTTAACGATACAGATGTTAAGCCTTCGTTAAAAATGTTATATAAGGACGTATGGTTTGCTTTACGAACATAATTAAAACGGCACCTGACCCGAACACCTTGTATTCGTTCATGCTGGAACAACGCTAATTTCAGGCACGGATACGTTTCAATTTTCCTTAAAAACTCGGCTCACGAAACGTACAATAAACGAGGATAAAGACACGCGACTTACAAGACGATAACAGTCGATCCTATCAGAATTTCGCACGAACGGCGAGACAGAGTCGTGACTTCGCCACCTGGTGCTCAATTTACGTCAAGGTTTCGTTTGTTGGACGGTGCATAAATGGTGAAATTCTCTGAGGGCACGCGGGTGTACAAAGTAATGTTATTTAATTGATACCATCGTGAAACATGAATTAAAAAGAAACGAGGAATTAAGTGTCCATAATGTCAATGAATTCAGCGCTCGAAGCTCTTCGATCTCGATAAGCGTTTCCGTGACTAGGTAAAATTGCAACGAGACAAATGACAGCGGAAGTAATTGTCGCGCAATTATGTCGGTCACTCGGCCAATTGATATCCTCCCTCTATCTATCACGTATCTCCTTGTCTCCCTATTTTTTCCATCGTTTTAACAACGTCGTCAGCGCGAAAGTGAAAAACCTTGGGTAGCTGCTCCCACGTATTTCGTTTTGAAAGGTGCACGGTTACCCTTTGTCGTTTATTGGTTATATTTTACTCATACGGAACGAGCGTGTTATCCAGCTCCGGCCGGCTGATTGGCGGATACGTTGGCTGTATTTTATAGCGAGAACGATTGCGATAGGATATTAACTGTTACTCGATACAAGGTGTGTTTAGTTGGAAGTCGTGTGGAAGTTCCTGCACCTTGTGCAAAGTAAATTACACACAATTCCTTGTCTCTTGAAGATGCGTGGGGGTACTAATTCGACGTTTCGCGCTCCTCATGGCCGGCGAGCGTATAAATATCGATTCGCCACATGCGTTCTGTTGTTGCGCGAATAAATTTTCTTCATCTATCCTTGAATTTCCTTGCAAGGGGGACTAGATTTCTAGGAACACGGATTGGATTCCTCGTAACTCGAAGCGATAGTGGAACGCGAGACGCATGAACTTGAGGGGAAATCGATTCGATAGAGCACATTAGACTGAGAGAATCGCGTCTATGTATATGTATCAGTCTGTAGGGTAGTTACGGCTGAGGGCATCGAGAGTTGGACCTTTCATTACGGGCAGAGTCTCAATGCCCAGGGTGGTACGCGCATCTTCGGACCACGGGTAACGCTTGCAGGAAAAAATTGCGCGAAGAAGCTTTTACTCGCGCACTCGTTGATGTGGCCACGCCCGTGGCGGATTCCTCATACGTAACTCGTGCAGTGGCTCGACCTACCAGACCTCTTTCTCCTTCTCCTACGCCTTCAACGTCTAAGATTACCGTCGCGGTGCTTTTATTGCAATTGAATCCCTCACCCAACCCCTTGGCCGCTTTACCGGCCGCTTCTCTCTTTATCTCACTTATCCGACTGCTTGATCCAGGTTCTCTCCTCTCCTCCCGGCTCGAACCTCCATATCCTTTCCTGCATCACCTTCATCCGCACCTTGCCCGTTCTTCCATTTCATCTATATTCTGCTCCCTCTCTTCTCCGTTTTCTCTATAATCTTATGCCCACTACTACTGCCACGTTCACCACCACTACCGTTTCTTTGATTCTCTTTTTAATTCTCTCATCCACGCTTCCATCTTTTCTCTTTCTGCTCTCGTCCTCCACTTCTCTATAATCTTCTTACACTACTACGTCTGCCATCACTGTCACCACTACTATACCCTCTGCCTTGATCTTTTTTTCCAATCCTCTCATTTTCCTCTTCTCTCAGCTTCGCTCGCTCCACCGCGACTCTCTAGTTTTCTACCTCCGAACTACGTGCCTCCTCGTTTCACCTTGCCACGTATGAAATATTTTCCTGGAGCATGCCTTTTTGTCCTTGCTCCTCTCGGTTCACTATGCGCTTTTATATCGCGCGTTCTGTTCTTGCCCATCGGGCCAGCCCCGCTCTTCTCTGTTGCCCCTCTCATTGCTCGGCGCGAGCGAACGCGCCTCCACAGCTCATTAAAGCGATTCCTTCTTGATCCCCTAATTACAAGATGGCGGGCGCGGCTACATGGCGTCTGAAGAACGTCGAGAATCCGCGAACATTTCCTTGTTTCATGCGTCAGGACTCGCAAGAACTCCTTAGGGCCACATTTCTCTACTCCCCTTAATAAAAATGAAAGATATGCAATTTCTGTGAAAAAATTATGATAAGATGGAAAGAGCATAAGTTAAGTAGTAAATATGATGTATATCTCGATAGTTTTAACAGTGCTTAATGGTTCTATATAATTTTTCTTTTTGCTATAATGTTTGAAGCGGCGCGGCGTGGTAACTTCCAGTAAAGATCCCTCGAGGGATCTGCTTCAGCGTTTTCGTATTTAATGGTTACATTTTGTCACCGTGAAATATCGGTCTCTTACCGAGTATCTCGGCTCATTTTTTATAACTGAACGACCCAGACTTTCCTCCTCAATACAGTCCCTTCGTTTATTTCAGAATAAAATCTATATCGGAGAGCGAAGTTTGTTTCTCCTAGAGTCAATTCCTTTAGAAGGGTGTACAGTGTTCGCCGGGTTAAGTAGTTGTTAAAGTGGAAACAATAAAGCGCGGGATTAACACCTCGTGAACCGACTGTTACGAGGCATAAATTTGCAGGTTGTTCGCCGGAGAATTAAGTCTTTGGTACGCGCGAATATGGTATTGAGCAACGAGTCGTAAAGAAAGAGAGAAAATAACGGGTGGTGCGGGCAATTGGGCTTAAATGTTACCGTTCCGTTTCTGACATTTGAACTTCTGTGAACTGTCGAGTGAAAGTATTCAGTCGCTTAAACCGTTCTAAGAACTCGCGGTCTTGTCTTTTACCGGTACGAAGCGAACGAGCTCGAATCTAATTTCTCACGACTTGATTGGAACTTCTACTGAAAATAGAACTTTTTCACCGGTAATTCTTGCGGAATTGTTTTAAACGACGTTACAGTCTCTTCTTTCATGAAAAATTTATATCGATATACGATTGTCGTAATAACGATGCGAATTTCAGGTAATTACTTCGTTACGTCGAAGTTATTTTGGGAGAAATCGCGTCGCGACTTGGTTTGAACGTACACAAATTTTCTACGCCGTAAATTCAGCGAGTTTATCGTCGTCGGGTGATGTTTTGATGAGGTTGAAAATACAGAACGCGCAGCTTTTCTATGGAAACAACTAAATACGCGCTCGGATGAATAGTGATGAGACGCGAGTGCTCTAATATGTATATGCGTGCATATATGCATATGTATGAACGCATATATTCGGCAGATTTTCTATCAAATGAGAGGAGCGGAACGCGCGGCGGCAAATTTATTCATCACGCGCGTAAAATAATATTGCGAAAATGCAAAATTAATTTCGTCGAATCGATAAATTCTAATGAACGTTCAGCTACATACTAGGTGAACAAAGCATTCATATTTTATTATAGTGTCGTCCATTAACCTTCGAAATTACTATAATTTAAAACAATTGATAACGCTTATGAAAATAATAATGAACGTCTATTTATTATTTCTTTTTTCATCGTCACGATTCATCTATAATAAAAAATTTCGTTTATTAATTCGATTGTCACTCTCGTGACATGAACATGTCGGTTTTTATTCATATTCATCAAAGAGTCGTTTCAATGAAACGAAGACGATCGGACGGTGTCATTTGAACGTTCGACGCGTTCCTCGGAGCTTCCACGGTTCTAAACGGAAGTAAAAGTAGAAGGAGGCGCAGTGTCCCGTAGGTTGTAGGCATTGTTTCCGAGTGAGTCTCGCCCGAAGGGTGCTGGCTTCTTCAGGTTGCTGGCGTCCTACTGAGCGGCCCACGCCGACTGCCGCTCATCGACATCCCGACAGCCCCAGGACTCGAATCCAGAACGGCTCTTCACGATCCTCCCCATAAGAGTCCGTTCTTCCCGCTTCTTCTTCTTCTTCTCCTTCCACCTCCACCTTCTCCTCTTCTTCTTCATCATCATTATCATCATCATCATCATCACATACCTCTTCTTCCTCCTCCAACTTCATCATCTTCGCCTCCCGTTTCATCCTGTTTCGCGACTTCTCGATTCGTCCCTTCTTCACTGCTGTTTTCGTCCTCGTTCGTAACTGCAGCGCCCACCCCCCTACCTTCCTCGGTTGGACTCGCTTCTTTTCGTTTGCGTGGGTGTGCGTGCCTTCACTTTGCCCGGTAATCGTATGTAAATCGTATAGCAGATCTCTCCCGTCCTGGTCGCGCGACCGCCTCGGATGAAGGAGGCCCCGTGTAGAATCTGCAGCGAGATGGACTGTGCAGCTTCTTACCCCGCGGCGGATACGGAGGATAGCCGCGTGCGTTGCTCATAAACAAATTATCCGGACCCAAGGGTCGAAGGTCTATTGAACCGAGGCGATCCGTTCTCCGTTCTCATTTACATAGTTAGCCCCGGAGCTGCAGATGCCCTCTTATTCTCTTGTCCTTTTCTCTCGCCACGACCGGCTTCCTCCACCCCGCGCCCTTGTCCTTCTTTAGATAACGACCGGTCTCTCCACCCTCGGCTCCTCGCCGACAATCGGTTCACGACAATATCCTTCTTTAAGAAACTCGCATATCCACCTTGTCCTTCAAAGTCACTTCTCCAAACCGAAAAAGTACTAATTTTATTTTTTCACGGTCGCATTTTAAAGTTGAGTTGGCCTCAGCAATCGTTAAATCAGTCTGTTGAAATTAGAGATAACATTGGTCGAAGGAATAAAAGCTTGCAATTAAGCCGAGTCGATTGTCGCCAGATGTTACTATTAATTTCTCGTTCTACAATCGCGCGATCTACTTCTATAATTACGTAGTCGATGATTTATCGTCAGGAAGAAAACTCCCTCTACACCCCCGATGGCTACGAGCGTTGAAATAGCTTAATAACGCGGCGATAAATATTCCGACCAAATCGAATGTTTTAATCGATTGCAGGAACTAAGCCTGGATGACAAGAGTTCAGCCACGAATCACGCGAGATACACTGCACACCCTTAGGGTGTTCGGCCCGATGCTCATTACGAGGGCTACTCCGATTGTACCGGCTTGTACCTTGCTCGCTAGTAATCCTGTTCCGCCTGTGTCTAGCTAGCCATATACACGCATAACCGTGCGCGCTATTTATTACTACCGCAACTTCAATCGGAAACGAGGAACTAGTCTTATAAAAATCTTGAATGAATTTCATGAATCAAACATTGAACCAAGATTATGATCTAATTCCATCAGGTACAAAATATTCTTTGCTCTTCGGTTTCGTGTTCGCCACGTTTCTCGGTATGTGGCATGTAATTAGGATTAGCTCGATGCTCCTGACAAAAGTGCGGATACGGAGGATAGCCGCGTGCGTTGCTCATAAACAAATTATCCGGACCCAAGGGTCGAAGGTCTATTGAACCGAGGCGATCCGTTCTCCGTTCTCATTTACATAGTTAGCCCCGGAGCTGCAGATGCCCTCTTATTCTCTTGTCCTTTTCTCTCGCCACGACCGGCTTCCTCCACCCCGCGCCCTTGTCCTTCTTTAGATAACGACCGGTCTCTCCACCCTCGGCTCCTCGCCGACAATCGGTTCACGACAATATCCTTCTTTAAGAAACTCGCATATCCACCTTGTCCTTCAAAGTCACTTCTCCAAACCGAAAAAGTACTAATTTTATTTTTTCACGGTCGCATTTTAAAGTTGAGTTGGCCTCAGCAATCGTTAAATCAGTCTGTTGAAATTAGAGATAACATTGGTCGAAGGAATAAAAGCTTGCAATTAAGCCGAGTCGATTGTCGCCAGATGTTACTATTAATTTCTCGTTCTACAATCGCGCGATCTACTTCTATAATTACGTAGTCGATGATTTATCGTCAGGAAGAAAACTCCCTCTACACCCCCGATGGCTACGAGCGTTGAAATAGCTTAATAACGCGGCGATAAATATTCCGACCAAATCGAATGTTTTAATCGATTGCAGGAACTAAGCCTGGATGACAAGAGTTCAGCCACGAATCACGCGAGATACACTGCACACCCTTAGGGTGTTCGGCCCGATGCTCATTACGAGGGCTACTCCGATTGTACCGGCTTGTACCTTGCTCGCTAGTAATCCTGTTCCGCCTGTGTCTAGCTAGCCATATACACGCATAACCGTGCGCGCTATTTATTACTACCGCAACTTCAATCGGAAACGAGGAACTAGTCTTATAAAAATCTTGAATGAATTTCATGAATCAAACATTGAACCAAGATTATGATCTAATTCCATCAGGTACAAAATATTCTTTGCTCTTCGGTTTCGTGTTCGCCACGTTTCTCGGTATGTGGCATGTAATTAGGATTAGCTCGATGCTCCTGACAAAAGATTGAGGAGATTGAAAGAATGTGTTATATGAAACGAAAGAGGAGTGGAGAAAAAAAGATCATAAATGGTTTGAAGATCATCTGAGCGGCACGGCGGGAATCAAAGTGCAGGTTGCGAGGAGCACTCGATCTCCCCGGAGCCTGTGCAACAAATCCTTCGTGCAGGATTCACGGAAGGGTACGTACGCCGCGCCTCGTCGGCGAGAGAGCATCTAGGCGATACTCATTACGAGAACGAACGAGCCTTACCGGCTGTTTCGCGCTCCGATCGCGTTTCGTTTTGTCGGCGGTGGTCGTACCTCTACGCGGCATAATCACAGTGCCCGTGAGCAGTGCGCGTCGAGCCCGAAGAGTAATCCACGAGGGCAGGGCAGCCGAGGAAAGAAGGCAGCGAAGGCGAAGCGGCGGCGTGAACCACAGCCCGGAGCTGGGGAGGGAAGAAAAAGTCGGTGTAGACTCTTCTTCTTCTTCGGGGTTGCTACGGGTTGCGCAGCGCACACAGAGGGGGATTATTTTTTTTCTCGGGGCCCGCTCTCGGTGAACCAGGGAGGTGGAGATTCGTGGGGGAGTAAGAGGGAGGAGGAGGTGGGATACGGGGACCGAAGTTCGAGGCGCTGGCTGGCAGGTTGAGTCGTCGAGGCGGCTCGACGCCGCCGGAGGGGGACTTGGGTGCACGAATAAAGGAGGTGGGGGCACAGGAGCGGGGACAGGGGACCCGGAGACGGTGTAGGAGGCCAGCGGGAAAGAACCAGGGGAAGAGGCAACGTGGTCTCCGGGCCCCTCTCGTGGCCCGCCCCCGCCGCCCGCCGCGTGATTGCTTCCCCGGGGCAGGCATCGCGTGTCAGGCCCCTCTTACACACTGTCCTCCCTCCAGCCCCGCTTCTCCTCTTTGCACAGCAAAGATCGGGCCCGCTTCGTTGCTGCTGCTCTCTCTACTCTTTTTCCAGCCGCCCGTCTTTCCCCGACCACCGTGCCGCTTTCTTCGCTACGAACACCGCCCGCGCAATTCGCTTCTCTCTTGACCACTGCTCGCGCGACCCGAACCATTCAATACGCTTCTCTGTGCTTGTCGCGCTTTTGGAAATTGTCCCTGCATCTTATTCACAATAACTCTACTCATTTTTCATCGTATACCCTGGGAATGGGTTAGCGATTTCAATTATTTCTTATTTGTTTCTAATATAATGTTCTCTGCTGCTTTTATGCACCAATGCATCAATTTTATTCAGGTACGTTTTGAATAAAATTCATGATGGTGTCGATTTGAATAATTGATTAGCTGCTAATGATAGAACATGAATTGAAAGCTTACGTTCACGATGAATCGAGAGTAATTTAAGAAACTGGTCATTCTCATTCTCTAAACGGGTAATGAGGAAACAGAACACGCTAAATCAGATGCAAATGACTAGTCTGCGGAACAGTAACTGCCACAGATTGTATGAATTTGGAAACTATTGTAATATACTGGGAACCTGTAATGAGCAACTGAACCGCTTTGTTCAGGTAGCTCGATATCGCTATTTTGGCTTTGATTCCGTAACATGAGCAAGTTTATCGTACAATGCATTGATATCAGTTCAGAATTTTATGACGTGATCATTGATAATCGTATCTCGGTATCACGAAGGTTAGTCAAGATTAAGCTGTAAGGGACATTTATTTTTGTTCGTCGAACCGAGCAATAGTATGGTGCAAAACGTTCCGCTTCCCAAGAGAAAATGGTCGCTCATGCTCTTCGGTATCCGCCAATTGAATCTCGAGGGGAGATCGCAGCCCGTTGCGATGGAGAACTCGACTCTCGCAACGGAATTCCCACAATAAACCAGGATTTTTACAAACAATTGAATAAAAAGAAGGACGATATTATTCTACGAGGATAATGTCAGTTGTGCACGATTCGTTGCCAGTAAAACAAACCTGGGAAACGTTGAACGTTACCTATTGGAACAGGTGTTGCTTCACCAAAAATAGCCTAATCGTTCGAAAATCTCTGGCTGTCCGTGTGTTCAAATAATCTTATTCACCTCGGATTAGACGCGGCGTGTGTACTACACAGTTCTTATTATAGCGATGGTATCTGTCGTGTGTATAATTCGAAGCTCGCATAATTTTCCCGCGAACGCGCAGACGAATCGAAGATATTAATCTTAATAACACGGCGATGGTATCTCGCTTATCCGTCATGCATTGCTTCCCGGTGATTTCTTTCGCGGTTATATAATTCAACAAACTATGATTTCGCGGTGCAACCGCCGGTATCGCTTGCCAACGCTTTTACAGTCCATCACCGGGTATGATTTATACGCCGTCACGTCGCGTTACTCTCCTAGCAGTTCCAACTTGTCTTCATGCTACGCCGAGACAGTTTGTTTTGCTCCGAAATAAAAGCAAACAGTTAATGCGCGGGCAATTTAATCAATCATCTCAACAGAATTCGTTTCATTTGCATTTTTCGTTGACTTTCGTTCCGTGTACTTCTCACGGGAAATTCAAGCTTTTTCTGGTTGTTAATTACAACGTTCCCGCTCAATGATCGAGGATTTAACATGAAATAAGTTGGATATAAGCTAGGATGTGTTTTCGTTCCACGAAGTTAATAATGACCGGGTGTATAATTGGTCTAGGGTAAACCCACCTGTTCTCAGGAGTTAGTCACGGCAGTCTCGAAAATCAGTGCTACGATCGTTTATTACGAAATCGAACGACGTTAGATGATGTTCAAGGAAATGATTTCTCTAGGATCAGTCAAATTTGTCTAATTCTCAGTCATAATATCTCGTAGTAGTTCACAAAACAAATATTTTGTGAATTCTCCTTTAAAAAATATATTTCTAGTCTAATTATGATATGATTTCTTGTCTAAGTATTAAAGAAAGTAGAAGACGTTGAGATTACGAAGCAGTGAAAAAAGTTTTCCGGATTTTGAAGGTCAGGGAATAAGAACGGACCTAGAATTACGAGTTACGAAATCTCGAGTGTCATTTGCAGGCAGGCTTCGTAAACGACTCTTTATTCGATAATAATTGCGGCATGAGAGCAATGAACACTCATTTTCTGAGACTCGCGCTTAATACCCGGTATTTCTGTATCTTTGCCTCCTTTTGTCATTCCTGGTTCTTTTTTACCGTCACCGGTTCTTCGTTCCACTCTTTCCAAATTTGCTCTTCTTTCTATCATCAAACTGGATCATCACACACCTAACTGTTATCTCATTTCTTCTTAGTGATTATACTAGCAATTTTTTAAATTTAATATGCATCGTCGTTGAAAACCTGCATCGATTTTACTTACTTTAGAATACTTTTTGTACATTTTTATACACTCTTAGTCATATTTATAATAGAATATTTAAATTGATAGTCGAATCTTGGAAATTCTTCACACTAGGAACCTTCAGCCTCACTACAAAAAAACTCTATTCCCAAAGCGTACAATTTCAAAAAATCGGCGAGTTGCCCGGATCACGAGGGCAGAAGACACGAACTTTGGCAAAATTCCGCTCGCAAAGTTCAGACCGCGGTCGACCTGCAATTTCCAGACAAAAACGTTCCGTTACACACCCCCAAAAGTATACACATTACGTTTTCTCGTTCACATTGCCTGTTTTTTTTTCTTTCTTCTGCGAATCGTCTTCCATTCCTCGTCTCTGTTACACCGCCTCCGCTTTCTTTTGTCCTTTCCACGATGTTCCGAGGAGCAGAGACGGAACAGACGAAACCGCAAATCTATAATTTGCCCGTCGCGATGCGTATAATCATCGAATACCAGAAACTATGCTATTCATTATTTCATTCGGCGTATTTGCTACCAGAGCGCGGCGGCGTTTTCGCGATGGTGAAGCGCAATAAAAGTTGCCTGGTGATTATGCTAATCCAGCAAATGATACAGTCGCCAAGGGCCGTTACGGGGGAGAGGATCTGGCGAGAGATTTGGATCTACGCTGGCCCGGACCGGACCGGCCCGTTCCGACCACGGACCCCTTTCCCCTTGCCGTCTTGGCCACCGCGTAATTTCGTAATTCTAATCCGATTGCCCGTGATATCATCGTGAGACGTTCCCAGGGTTATGCCCGTTTTCTGCCCCCGTTGATTATGTCTTTTTCGCTAATGCCCATTTCTTTCGATGTTACAAACGTGTTTGTCATATTATAAGGAATGAGGGTTTAACGACCGGAGTTTTATGCGGTTTAGAAAATTGTACATTCTTATTGTTATTTGTGTCTTACGTATTTCTGAAGATTGAGCAGTGATTTGTCGTTGCGTTAAAAAACGGGGTTACGTTAATTTGATAGAACTCGGAATAGGTGGTGGAGCGTAATATATTGCGAAATTCATGGTATCCGAAATAATAACTAACAGACCCCCCGGCAATTAAGATCGCCCTTTCCGGGCAATTATCCCGTCTCTCCTCGTGGCATTCTGATCGATCCGTTCGCGTGTAACAGTCCCAAGGTCGATTATCGGGAAAGTGTTGAAGCGGTGCACGTCGAGGAAGTTCCTCTTTCATCGTCCGGGCGCACAGGCAAAAGCCACCCACGCGTCCAACCGGCTGAGTTACGGCCGAATGTAAGCGCACCTGATCCACGATAATCGCCTCTAATCTTCCACTTTGCCCTTTTGTTAGGTATTACCTCTTCTTCTCCTCGATTTTGAGTGCTGTATAAATCATCCGGAATGGTAACTCGTTCGAGTAAAAATGTTTTTTAAGGGAAAGAGACGTTCGGTTCTGCGGGCCGATCGACGTTGGACCAGTTTCAGTTAATGATGATGATGGGACTGCCAGATGCAGGGTGTAAATCATTCGCCGCCGATTCGGAAGTGGTACGAATTAGGTTCTATCGTTTTTGAGAACGAGAGCTATTGAATTTTCAATACTGGTATCGTTATTTATGATCATTCATCACGAGAGTAAACAGTATTGATTTTTAGCACGTTCCGATCGTTCTGATTGTTGCTGAGAACGAACGACTAGGAGAGCTAACGAGCAGTATAAATGAAAGTCAAGTAAAGGTAGCGACACGAGATAGTTATTAAACTGATTTATAAGTATGGTACGGGTTTAGCGGGTTTGATTTATTATGCTGTCAATTCTTTACAATCGCTTTTGTCATTAGATAGCTAGCACTAGAGCTAACAAAACCGTTGTACCATGAAAGGGGTCTTGTATTAGCAATTGTTATTCAATAATTAATTAGATTGCAGATTTAAAACGAGAATGCATTAATATCGAAATATACATATAAAAAATACATTAAAATCGATATTAGTATTTTTCGAGTGTAATAAAAACTGTTATCTAGATTTTATTTGTTAAATTGACTATTTCATAAATATCTACGGTGTATGAATATCAGTTTTGAAAAATCAGTTAACTGGAAAGTAAAGGGTGCTCGTTTGGACGGCGCGGCGTGCTATCCGACTGCCCTTCGTCCTTTAGCCTTGGAGTTGGTAACGTGGAAACACGTGTACGAGCCGGAGTTCCGCCCACGCACGCGCATTCTGCTCATTCGTTCCTCCATCCGCTCGCTCGTCCATCCTGTCCGACAATCTGCCGGCTCCCTCTCGTCCTTTTGCCGCTACTCCGGTCCGTGCAAACGGAGGTCCGGTCGAGGAGGCTTCGGCGCATTCCTTATGCATATCCCTAAGGGCCTGGCCGGTGCAGGATCCGGCAATTTGTACGGATCCCGCGCATATTCGTAGGAGAGGAGCAGTTAAACGCGGCGTTATATTCAAATCAGCGTGCATTCGCTTCGTTTCGAGAGAAAATTAGAAGGAATTTTAACGCGGCCAACAGAATCTCTGCCATGCGGTCCCCGATAACCATCTCGATTTTTAGATACGGTTAGGTGGATAATAACAATCATGATAGCGTTCATGCTGATGACGGCGACGACGACGAGGACGACGATGACGACGATGATGATGATGATGATACGATGTCGGCGTACGGATGATCATGATGATGACCAAGTTTTCGGCCGTGATACCTAATGAGTATCCTTAACGGAACTCGCTTAAGTATAGTTTCTTAGATTCGTCGCGTCTATTCTTCGACGTCCTTAAAAATCAGTTATTATACTTATTAGGTGATACTAAAGGGTTTCTCTAAAACGAACAGCTGTTTCTACTTTCTAAGGATAATTCGGTGACCCAATAAATAGGGGATGCGAACTTGAGAATTTTACGCAGCGTTTGAATTCTGTTCTCTAACCACGGTCGTACGAATCGAAGCTTTCGTCTGGAAGACGCGGAAAAGCAATCTCTCCGTTGAAAGTAAAATCTGCGGGAGGGTATTACGAGCCCGGCATCTTTTATGTAAATCGAATTTCAGTAGAAATGTGTGCGGCATGTGAGCGCACACATACACGTTCGTACGAGCACACGGTGTTCCGCGGAACCATTGAATTTAGTAGATAGTCGATTTCCTGGGTCGGATACCCCCCGGGCTGAGGGCTTGTCGGTCTGTCTATCCGTCTGTCTACTTGCGTCCATGTCACACGAGCGGATCCGCTTGATAATAATTGTTTGTTGCGATCGAGCCTGTACATACACGTATGTACGCGTCGTACGCACGGATTCGTGCCTTTCGGGCGCAACTTTGTGAACCGTTGTTTGGCAATTTCGCCGTCCACCGTCGCTTCGCTTTTCGACGCGGTTTTCATATTTCGCTCCCGACCCGACGAGATATTGCTACCTCCAGACACTCTTCATAAAGTATTTTTTAAATTGCTTTTTTTTGTCAAAAAAAAAAATACCTCCGCCAGACTTCGATTGAAGAACGAATCGACGTGTCATACACAAAGAAGTTTCAGGCATTATCGCGGTATCAACTCATTTCGATGCCATAAATGTTATAATACAAATTAATACAGTCTCCCATGCGATACTTGTTACGTAAAATGCATTTTATACATATAATGATTGACGCAATATTCGAAGAACTTCAGGTTAAATAACAATGCATCATATATCACGTGTCATAATTCTCCGTTTTCTACGCCTCTTTATGTTTCACCTTGGCGGAATGGGACGCGAACGTTGCACAATTTTTCGATCGCGATTTTTCCCAATACCGAATACTCCTTCTGGCGACCTCCTCGACCTGTTGATCGCGTTCCCTCGTGATTAGAGGGAATCGAATAGTCGACGATCGCCGATCATGCATACACTTAGAGATGGTTAAATTACAGGTTTGCGCGCATTCTATGAAATTATCGAGTCGGCGGGGCGATTGGGCTCGACTATACAATTCAATGACACACGCGATGTACACCCCCGGTCAACATTTACACTTATTATAAAACGTACAATCAAATGATAGTAGGAATGAACGAGCAATAAAATTCTTTGCAAAACTTCAATTATTTTAATACGGTTGTACATCGAGACACGTGCTGAATTGCATATTTCATTGAAATTATTATCTGAAAATTGTTTATGTTCTTTGATTTAAAATTGATTTACAATTAAAAGTCTCTGACGATTACTAATTTGGAATGTTCATCAGATTTTTTGATACGCAAATAAGTACCTGGAAATCTCACATTGTTGCGATTATACCGGATGCTGATGATCGCAGATAGAATCATGAAAGATAAGTAACGAGGGGCGTGGGTGGAAATGAATATGCGTTCCGCGGGGTAAAAAGAAAAGCCGGTCGATCGCGCGAAACTCGTCCATCCGGTGAGCAGTGATAATTACGTTTCGCGTGTTTCCGAGCATTTAAATAAGCCTAGCAAATTGTTAAGCGTATCCACCGGCCGTATATCTTGCGGCACGATAAAATCGTAATGAGTCGAACGAGATGGTACGATAGGTACCAACTAGAAATAATCGTTGGCCACTGTGATATAGGAATCCAATTTATTATTATAATGTAGTATGCTGTTAACGGTGGGACGCTGACTCGACGCGAGACTTATATCGGGCCAGGTGCAGCGGATACAACACATCGGTCGTCTGGTTAACAGAGGATAGTCCGTTTTTTCGCGATTTCAGCGACACGAGTTGCACGGGATGAATCATGGGGGATCATAAAGATACATTTTGTAACAGATAACTAGTTAAATTTGGTGGATCGCGTTGAGGCGAGTCAAATGTTTACGATATAAATGCATAAACTCTGATGCTAAACATCTTTCCCAGATTTCACCCCACGATTCGAACACGAAATATTTTATATTTATTAGCAAGAGGGGAACTCTTACCCACATCGGATACTTAAAAAATGTTTAAAATGCAAAAGAGTCGAAACCTTGAAAGGAACTAGTAAACGCGTGAAAGGGCCAGCGGGAAAGGGTTGACCCGAGACTCCGAGGCTGATCCAGGGTGATCCGCCCACGCAGCGTCGTCGGATCGATGTTGGAT
>NW_017135553.1:65215-126341 GCF_001652005.2 Ceratina calcarata | reverse complement strand
GTTGTACATCGAGACACGTGCTGAATTGTATATTTCATTGAAATTATTATCTGAAAATTGTTTACGTTCTTTGATTTAAAATTGATGTACAATTAAATGTCTCTGACGATTACTGATTTGGAATGTTCATCAGATTTTTTGATACGCAAATAAGTACCTGGAAATCTCACATTGTTGCGATTATACCGGATGCTGATGATCGCAGATAGAATCATGAAAGATAAGTAACGAGGGGCGTGGGTGGAAATGAATATGCGTTCCGCGGGGTAAAAAGAAAAGCCGGTCGATCGCGCGAAACTCGTCCATCCGGTGAGCAGTGATAATTACGTTTCGCGTGTTTCCGAGCATTTAAATAAGCCTAGCAAATTGTTAAGCGTATCCACCGGCCGTATATCTTGCGGCACGATAAAATCGTAATGAGTCGAACGAGATGGTACGATAGGTACCAACTAGAAATAATCGTTGGCCACTGTGATATAGGAATCCAATTTATTATTATAATGTAGTATGCTGTTAACGGTGGGACGCTGACTCGACGCGAGACTTATATCGGGCCAGGTGCAGCGGATACAACACATCGGTCGTCTGGTTAACAGAGGATAGTCCGTTTTTTCGCGATTTCAGCGACACGAGTTGCACGGGATGAATCATGGGGGATCATAAAGATACATTTTGTAACAGATAACTAGTTAAATTTGGTGGATCGCGTTGAGGCGAGTCAAATGTTTACGATATAAATGCATAAACTCTGATGCTAAACATCTTTCCCAGATTTCACCCCACGATTCGAACACGAAATATTTTATATTTATTAGCAAGAGGGGAACTCTTACCCACATCGGATACTTAAAAAATGTTTAAAATGCAAAAGAGTCGAAACCTTGAAAGGAACTAGTAAACGCGTGAAAGGGCCAGCGGGAAAGGGTTGACCCGAGACTCCGAGGCTGATCCAGGGTGATCCGCCCACGCAGCGTCGTCGGATCGATGTTGGATCGATTAAAGATCCAGCGGTTAGATAGACGCGATGAAGAACGAGGGTCCGTAACGGGGTCCGGGCACGTCCATCTGGCGCGGGTGATAATTATCGTTCGCGTGTCTCCAAGCGGGCCAAGTGTTCCGTGGCGCCATCAAATTATTAGCCTTATCCGCGGCGCGCTGATAATTATACGGCCGAATAAGGCCGAGCACAGGCCCCGTATACTCTCGGCTGGTTGCGTCAATGCTTTTAGGACTTTATAGGCCGCGGTTGATGCGGTCTACACGGGGTTACCTAATGAAAAGGTTACTTGACCCCGGCCAGAACGCCCTGGCGCCTCCTTCTCTAGCTGGCTCACCTAAACTCCCCTGTCCTTCTTGCGCTCGTCCGGATATACATCTACCGAACTTGCTAAACGCGAAAGCGAACGAGGGAGAGGATGCGATCTGGTTCATGAGAATCCTTTCCGCCGAGTCTCGGTGTTTCCGCGAAATCCGCTCCGTTCCGATGTAGGAAACGACGCCCTCGACGCCTCCCACGTAGATACGAATTTCTGGCAAAATCCAAGTCTCTCGAAACCGCGTCGAATTGCACCACCACCACCAGGAATGTGTCTTTTGAGCTCCAATAACTACTATGTACAGATTCAGATGTTTTACTATAAAATACGATATTAATACTCTAAAGGTTTGCAGTTTCAGATTTTACATTATTTCGTTTTAAAATCGAATGCCAGGGAATCTGTAGCTTTCTGCAAACATACTGTGTAACGTTCACATATGAGAACTTTAATAACTTGAGTTCACTTCTGCATTTCTACATACTCTCATAACGTTCGTACGTTGGATCAAATTGTCCCTTCGTTGATAACATTCTTAGGATTTTGAAATATCACTGAGCAAATTTAAAACCGTTATAGTATCGAAGATAAAATTGTCGAAGGAATGCCGTGATAAATGATCGGACGGCGGGTAAATAATGAGGCCGATCATTTTCTTAAATAATGATCGACCCTTGTCACTCAAGATCGTGCTCTATAACAGGTACCATCGCGTATTATAGCATATCTTACGTGGGACGCTTTAGTTTAGGTATAATTCTATCGCTTGAGACGATCATCTCGTAAAAAAAAAAGATAATCAGGCAAGTGGGACATTCTGGGAAAATCTAATCTCGTGAGAAATCGATCATTAGACATTTCCTTCAGTTTTTTGACACCGATCACTCGAATTCGAACTGGAACGAACCTTAGATAAATGCTCTTCGTCGAGCCTGATATTTTTCACTTTATAATAAGATAATGATACACGCGAAGGCTCGTATCGTTTGCTCATATATTTTCTAACTTGAACAAAGAAGGAAACGTGTTCTTAGAATTTTCCATTCAAGTCGTAACGTGGTATAATCGTTATTTATAGAGTTGCGTTCTACCGCTGCCAATTTTGCTGCTCGTACTACTTGCTAGCAATATGCAAACGGCATTCTGCCTTCTTCATTCATCAATATTGTCATGTGTTCATTATATCTTGCGTGAATGCTCATTCGTTCGTGTAGAGGCAAGCCTCGACCCTATTTGAAATTTAGATTCAACGAGTCGTTGTTGGCAAAAATTATAGTGAATTACCGTTGGATGAGTCGGATTTCAAAAATCTCGACATTTTCTAACATTCCACTCCCACGTACAGAGATGTTTCCTTGGGTTCTTCCACGGAAACCGATCGAGGCTAGAAACAAAAATTCCATAAGTCCTGGTTACGACCTTTGGAATTCTTTCGAATTCGCGATTCGTCGTAAAGGCGGAGGGTAGATGAGGAAAGAGTGTCGGCGTATAGAATTCTAAGCGATTACGGCAAATCCATAATGGAAATTACAGTGGTCTCTAAGTGGCGTGAGGATATACTTTGAGCTCGTGAGCTCCGTTAGCGCTTTTTAGCCAACTTTGACTCGTTTCCACTGTGAGATTGTGTGGGAAGCGTTTCGGTAATCAATGGTTCTGGCAGGTAGGCGCCCTTTTAGTGGCTCTTCAAGAACATAACCACAGTTTTTGGTTCTCCGCTCCTCGGCTAGGCAACCGATCTGTGTCCGTTCACTCCCTCGCTTTCTCGTACCGAAATTCTGATCTATACGCCGCCGTTGCGAGAGACTCGAAAACTGGCAGATCTAAACGAAAGTGAAAGTTCGAATATTACGTCCGCGGGGTACCGAGAAACATTGTCAAAGAGGGTCGTTCCAAAGTTTTATGTCCGTTTAACGCCGAGTTGTATTGCAGGTTTCGCATACTTTATACTCTTAAGTATGGAATGGGTTTAGTGTGTTCAAATTAGAACATTCATTCTTTAATGGACCTCGTTTATTGTCTGATAATCGTAGGAGATAAAACTATTGTGAATTAGAAATTTTTCTTTTGGTGAATCGAATTTATCCCCGAATCTATTTGTATCAGTTTTACCGAGCTTGTCTAAAAAATACGGCTTACTGAAATCACTTGAACAAACTCTCGAACTGGACCTAAACCAGCCCTTTTAACGAGATTCTATCGACAATCGACGTGCGTGTCGAATTTTCAATCGAATCGAGACGATTCGTGACCCGATGTTTGCTCGAACGGGCTGGGTAACTACGGATTTCGATTCGCGTTACACTTGGACGAGTCCAGAGCGAATCTTGAAGACCGTCTGCGGACGAGGATCGATACCGACAAGGCCGGGCTAAAGTAAACAAACGGTACAAAGGCTGGCCCGATATTAGAGCCCGTCCATGATCCGCGCACGTACACGAAGAGGCTCGCAGCTAGCCTGTAGACGGAATCAGTGTACACACGGCACCTTCGTCTATTTGAACTGAAGAGAACAGGCCGTTCCAATTCGGCTGCGCGGTGATCCGTAATGGAACAAATTCGTCCCCTTTACCAGCAGTGACTGGACGTCGTTGGGGAAAGAATGAATCTCAAGGGTGAAAACTTGAATGCATTAGTTAATCTCTTATAAGTTTTTATTAAAAATACTTAATACTTATATTATCGTCAATGTGACGTACGATGAAGAATACCTAAGTATCTTGACAATTTTATTAAGCGAAAAATTTGGCTCAATTAACATGAAATGATGGTCTCATAAAGGAAGATCAAAGGGTCGGTGCAGGTGGATCAACGTTAAAAGGTGTTTGATAATGAACTGTTTACAGCCATAATTTGAGCAGTGATAAATCACGAATTCAGCACGTACTTGAACGGCGGTTTCGTAGGCTCCGAATGGTACGTACCTACGTCGGCGAGTCGGATCTCGACCTCCGACCCTTTAAAAACCACCTTGTTCTTCCCGCTCGCTTTCGGGAGGGCGAAAGTAAAAAGGTACAAGAAAGCATCGAAGGGGGCGTACGGTGCGCCACGTCGTAAACATATTTTTATTAAATAATTAGAGATTAGGGCTGCCCTTAATGGGTGGTTAGCCCAAACTCGTGCCCTCCATTCCTCGCATTCCACTGCGGCGTACGTGAGATTCCCACACTGTTCTCTTTAAACTTCCTTCCTTCCTTCCTTCCTTCCTTCCTTCCTTCCTTCCTTCCTTATTTCTCGTACCGCGGCCTTTCAATGGTTTTTACGATTTCCAAATTGCCTGCGTTAATTGCGAGGTGTTAAAATTTTCGTGTAAACATTCTAAAATTCAGTCGTGCTTCAAAATGCGTTTCATCATGCATCGTATTTCCAGGATTAAAAATTTAACAATAAGATAACACGGTTTCAGTGAATTACATTGGACCTGCTTCATTGAAGAAGGTAAAGAGAAAGCGTTACAGCTGCGTCAGGAAGGAGATAACGACGGCACAAACAGTGCTAACTGATCGCGGACCTAACGCTGCACAGCATGTGTGTCACGTGTTTGCTAAATAAACGTGGCGATAATTGTCTCCGCTGTAGTTGTAAATTTAACGTAATCGATCGCTTTGAAGGAAGAACGCGAGTTGTTCAGGTGGCCCGATGAGGTGCGAGGCGGCCGCGTTTCCCTGAATATGGGCTGCTCATTAAAAAGAGAAAAATGTTAAAGGGCGAGTGAAATGAGCCGCGTACGACGGTTCGTTTCAAACTTCTATGCTTTTTAAGGGATCTAAAAATAGCGTTCCTTCTAAGATTGTAGGTCACGAGCCGTATCAAAGAAAACTGTCTTCCTACACTCTTTATGATCCCCTGCATAGGTCGCGTTCCACGCTCGTGAAATTCATGTATACATTACCTAAACGCTTTTTTCTTCTATTCTCGAGGAGAGTGGTTCTTCTCTCGGTCAAAGGCGGTGAATCCGTTCGGAGGGGGGAGCGAATCGATGCTGGAATGCTCAAGGCCAATTCCAGCACCGAGCCCGGTCGTACGTCCCAGGTGTTCGCCGGTAATTAATCGAAGGTTTAGGTGGTGGCCCGGCCGCGCGCGTACCCGCGAGCGACGAAATTAAGAGCGAGGACAGCGCGGCGCGTTCGGTTCGCTATGAGCGGGCCGACACACAGGCACCGGCGGGCTACTCATTCAATTATGTTGCTGACACCGGCCGCATCAATCTTGCTCGCCCGGGACCCGGCGCTAACGCGCGCGATTTCGATGGACGCGCCGCGACGACGACCCGCGCCGGAAGTGAACGCCGCTGCTGCCTTTCGTCGCCACGTGACCACGTTAATATGCATACACCGCGCTGACCTGCGGGACGAGCAATTTACCCCGGCAAATACGTTTACGCGGATACAGCGTCTCGTCTCGCTTGGATGCTCTCCGGAGCCAAGGTGGTGCTCCAAGCAGACCCAATTAGAGCACTCGCTTTTCCGTCAGACGGAGATCACGAATTTCTTGCTCAATCATCTTGACAATTTACAATTTGCAAATCTTTGACGAGAGGATCTGGTCTTAAAAAGTAATCAGATTATTATACATTTTTCATTAACTTGTGGAGCACTGAACGTTGATATTCATTATTTGAAGCAACATTTCCAACTATTATTAGGCTCTTGATTCATATCATGAAATTTCATATGAATACAGAATTTGATTATATTCTAACAATGAATTTAATGGTAATTTTATAGACTCTTTATGGGTCGCAAATTAACATCAATTGTATATCAAACCCATTAATTGGCAGTAATAGCTGTAATTACTGTAACATAGCCAGAAACAAAGCCATTAATTATTCAAACCGTACATCGAAAACTAAAGACACCGCAATTATCTAGTTTTGTTAATTAGTTGATTTATTGTGCTTGTTATTATCGCTTTGAAATTTATAGCTTTGACAACCGGGGGGAGTTGGACGTCGGTACCATACTATATTTTACCGGGCTGTCTAGTCATTACAATTTGTTTAAATAGTTATCACGTAGCATTGAAATTGGAAATTGCGGATAGTAACGTGTAATACAATCGCCGATGATAATTTACCTCTGTTATAATTTCTAGTTTGCCCGGCGGCTATCTGAATTCTTCTACCGAAAATCCTTCGAACGATTACGAATGAGAGCCTCTCCGAAAACACGGAACTTACGTAACAAGCGATAAATGAACCGGGAAATTAGCGGATAATCGTTGCACGTGAGTTCGCGCGAAATTCGTGCAACGATTGAGCAGGAACAAAAGCGGCGATTAGCCCCGGCTGGCGAAAAAGGCACGAGCAGCAAAAGTCTTTTTAGCGCACGGTGTTCCAGTACACGCGAAAACGGAGATTCCCGGGCCTGCGGAGATCTAATTTAAAATTATAATTCGCCGTTTATCTTGGCCAGCCCATTTTCCACGAAACCACACGAAACTGCTCCCGTGGTTTCTGGAACGGTGGCTCTCTTCGCGTGCAGGATCCGCACGCGGCCCGGAAAAAGCGTGGAACCGAAGGAACGGGGAATAAGGAGGGATTCGTGGGTGGCTGCGACCGGTGGAACGGGAAATAACGTGAAAAGAGATTAAAAAACCGGGAGACACAGGGTAGGCGGGGGGNGGGGGGGGGGGGGGGGGGGGGGGGGGGGGGGGGGGGGGGGGGGGGGGGGGGGGGGGGGGGGGGGGGGGGGGGGGGGGGGGGGGGGGGGGGGGGGGGGGGGGGGGGGGGGGGGGGGGGGGGGGGGGGGGGGGGGGGGTTAGGTGGCAGCGGGGGAATGAGGGAAACGATAAAGGTGGAGGGAGTAGACGGAGGGACGGAGGATGAGGGGAGAAAACACGACGCGATCGGTGGTGGCGGCGGCGGGCTCGTCCGCACGCGGGAATTTCAATAACCCGCGGGACACAAAGCGGAATGTATGTAGTCACATCTGGCCCGGTCTCATGCGGCTGCAGTTCTCGGTTTACGTTGGACCGTCGGCGCGGGGACGGAAAATCACGATTGCCGGGAAGCGGCTGAGAGGAGCCGGTCGCGGATGGAAAGAGACCGAGGCTAGGGAACCGGGTTTCGCGAGGGGGAATCAGGCGGAACGGAGACGGAAGCAGGGGCAGCGTGTGCGTACGGACAGGGATGGGTAGACGAGTTGAGAGAGGAATAACAGATAGGGAGAGGGGCTCCGAACGTGGGGAGGGAAAGAGAACGGATAATGATCCAGCCGGCACTACCAGCAACCACCCCATGGAGAATGTGTCTGACGGGAAGGAGCGACAGAGAAGAGGGTAGAGTGCGACGCACAACGGGCAGGAGGGAAGTGAAGGGGTGGAAGCGTATCGCGTACACGTAGGTGGATGCGGCCGCCTGGAGAAAGGGTGAGAGAGCGGTGTACCGCATGCATATTGAAGCGTCATTTCATGGTCACCGCAGACTGGAGCTCCTCGTTTAGACACGCCGGGCTGCTAACGGCTGAGAGCTCGTTCGATTAAACGTACCGAAGGAATCGCGACGCTTAACGGATATTTATGCATATTCAGCTGACAACGTTTCGTTAGAAACTTCGTCGTGATAGGCGTCGACGATCTAAAAACGGATCCAGACACGATACAAACGGTTCATCTTTACTTCAAACGATTAATATAATATCCGAGTGACGGACAACATTTCGACAGGAGAAATACACGTTCCCTGTGCCAAAAATTCTCATTCATATTTTCGTACTGTTTCGCTTTGCATAAACGAAAATGATAGCAGTTAGTTTGCGTATCGTGTCCCAATTATTCGTTCCACTGGAAGACACTTGCTGCTTCAAATCAAGATACATAACGGTACAGCGATTTGAATAGTGATGTACATCGACCGGAACGCCGGCTGTATATTATATTCATTGAGCATTTCATGTGGTCACCGCTGGCCGAACTTCCTGCGAAACAGTAACACTCGGTAACGCCGCGCTCTGTGTGTGTACTTACGCACGCAAGTACTCGCCTGTGTAAATTTGCATAAACGCGTTGCTCGCTCGCCACAATACGAAGAAATCCGTATCATAGTCACTTATCAGACCGCGAGTAGAAAATTATTATCCATCAATTAACATTTTATTAAAACCTCGAACAGTTTTGCATCAGAGAACGTATATTTAATATCTGAAATTTAAATATTTATTGTATTTGAGGCTTTTCGTTATTATCTATTCTCAATATCGGTAATTATGTTAAAATCTAGTAAGATACAAAATGCAGTTTCTCGCATAAAAAGCGTAAGGCAACAATTTGTACGACTTTGCACGCCGCGCCTTTCAATTATACAAATTCCGACAAATTTATGGTACCCGACGGTTCATTAACAATTGCGTGACGTTATCGATTGCAGTTACGTTTTTCTCGTACGACGTTTCGCAATTGCAACCTAGTATGAGTTGCTGCCTGTCACTTTCGTAACGTCGGTTGCCATAACGCGATCAGGCAGATGCGGAGCGTGCACACAGGAGGAGTAAGTATTTACACGCACACGCGACGCAATTACAGGTTTTCGGATTAATCCCCCTGTGCAGGGGTCAGAGGTCCTCGAGATAAAAGAGAGCAGATATCCTTACCATAAATTACTCTATCTCGTGCATTGTATAATAATCCAATTTTATTAAGCGTTCTTTACCATTTGTTTCTGCCTTTCGATTGGTTATTTCAATGTTGGAGTTGCTCTCGACGAGGTCAGAAGTTGAAGCGAATATTTGATGGTTTCCGCTTTTTGTTTCAATCAGAAAAATTGTAGGTAGCATACATAATTGGTAGTTAATTACTAAAAGATCGAACGGTGACCGTGTCAATATTTCTGTCGCGAAATTACAGAATATTTCAGAGCTTAAGCTGCCGAATATGTAATTTACATGAATAAGTGATAGGTTGGAAGAACGAGTAATTGAAGCAATATTTCACTCGGTTATACACAACCAGGTGTAATGATTACAATTTTATAAAGTTTCCCGAAGACGTAATATTATAATTCTCCTTTATTAAATACGTAGTAAACAAAAGTTGTTCTAAGAAAATTCTCCGCAGGAAAATGTTTTAACGCGCCATAAAAAGATCACAAGTGCCTGAATAAACTATGAGAACGAGGGAATTAATCGAAAAACTTTTCTAATCAGCAGTAAATCAAGAATCCTTGAATTTTTTATTCAACGGGGCAAACTTTCAGGATTAAGAACCCAATGATATTTATGGTAATACAATGACGATTCATATAACCTTTAATTATATTTCATCTTCCTTGAATTGTGTGAAATGATCGATTCAACACATCTATTCAAGAATATGTGAGCACGTCGTGAGATATTTACTCCCAATGAGTTCTCCAATTCCATAAGTCTGCGTCAGCTTTATAATCAGTGATCGTCAAGTAGTACAAGTCAACCATATAACCGAGATCCTACTTGGAATTTCCGACGCGACTCATCGGCCGGTCCGAACTAATTTTTGTTTCAACGATCGGGCAGATAATTCGCAGAGCACGTTGAACATATTTTCCCGTTCGAAGCGTGGCGACGGGTCCGAAGCCGAGGTTATTTGTCGGGAGTATTCGGGAAACGGTTACGTCGCGGTATCAGATTAAGATTCACTTTAGGAAGCCGGTTTATCTTTAGAGGTTGCACCTTCCGCCTGGCTTGATAATTCAATTCCTTCCGCGCTGGCAACTCTCCTTCGTTCCCTCTATCCAGCCAACCGAACGCGCGGAGAAGCCGAGCCATCCAGCCATCCGGTGTGCGAGGCTTCTCCGAGACAGAGCTAGTAAGCATCGTGCGAGATTATACGCGGGCGAACGAGAAAGAAGGAGAGCCAGGGGTGGAATAAAGACGGGGTAACCACCGCACCGGCTGGCGGTTCCTCTCTCTAAGGTGCATCGATTTCCTCACACCCCCGTCGTGCCTCGCGCGCCACGGCAGCCGCCCATATTCGCATATACCTCAGACAAAGAGACCTAGATAGACGGAAGCCTACCCTGTACGAATAGCAAGGAAGGAATGGAACGCCGGCGGCCATTTTGTAAGCTCTTCCCGGAGGAATCAATGTGACGTCGCCTGAGGGGCGCTTGCGCTGCGGGCAACCCTTCGTTCCATCCCTCCAATCCTTCCTCCTCCGATCAATTCCAACTTCGATGCTTCCCTCTCTTTCGTTTCCCGTCTCCCTGTCTCGTTTCATCCCCCTTTCGTTTATCTTTATCATTCTCCCGATTTTTCCTATTCCCTTTTCCGCGCGGGCTCGTGTACATTTCGCGCGTGGCCACCCTGCTTTAATTCTGCGCGAGGAGACGTAAAATCATCGTCGGATGCATAAAATTTATGGACGATGGTCACGAGGGAAGTCCATAAAAATATGATTGTCGAAATCGAGTACGTCGTCGCAGCAAGAATATCGACGTTCTTCGACTCACGGGTTTGGATTTCTTAAATTAAGAGCCGTTACGCTATGTTGGCCGTCGGTGTTTACCGTTTTCAATTGGAAAGGGTAGTTACCCCCGGCACGCCGCGGGTCGCTTGTATCTCGTAACGTGGTCGGTCTGTTGGAAGTATCTTTGTTATTTCGTTTACAGTGTTCGACGGAACAAAAGGGAGCGCGAATCGAGTGTAGCTAAAAGCTGATTTACCAACCTTTGTCCGTGTCCAGAGCGTCAGAACGATGTTTCGACGCCTTGATCACGAAGTTCAACTTTGTTATCGAACAAATTGTCGATCGTGTTGCAACTGTTTTTACATCAATAATAAACAACTAACGAAAAGTGTGCTAGCAAACACTTTGCTGTTTGCAATCTACCATTTTATATGATTCAAACATGCAAAATCGTCGTATAGAAAATCATTATTGTTATGAAAAGATAAATGTCTGCAGGCAGTTCAGGAAATCTTTCAAAGTATTATTATTCTCTTCGAGTATACTTGTACATTACTATACCTAAGTAGTGTTTCAAAATCGTATTTGATTCTGGTGAGTTTCACGTTGATCGTGAATCGTAATAAACGCCAGCGACAATTTCACTCTTTCTCATCGTCGTGTGCACGATTCGAAAATCGAAAGTCACCAATCTTTCATTATTGCATTGCATGTCCCTAATAAGTCGTTCTAGCGATAGCCATGAAACGGCAGCGATGCTCTTCCAGCGTTTTTCGAAGTCTCGCGATGAACATCATCGAAGTAAGCGAACTGTTGAAGAATTTGAACGTAAAGAGAAAGATTTGTATCCACCGTTCCTGCAGCGTTTCGTCGGAGAGCGAGAGTTTATACGCGTCGAGGGCAACTGAAATTTATAATGTCGGATAATCGTAGCAGGGCGTGCACGCACCTGGGTACTAGGGTACCGGCACGTTATTATGATTAGCTACTTTCGGTCCGGTCCAAGGGAGTGCTGGAGATTCCGATCGGATACGCGATACGCGACGCACACCTCGGATTACGGACCGGAGAAGATGATCTTCCTGTGTGGACGCCCGGGGCCGTCGTCAGGTACCTACACCCTACCCACCTTCTACCAAGGCATACTTCATTTATTATGACTGTGATCATCGATTATGCACCGACGTCTGCCTCTGCCCCTCAGCCCTCCGCGTCCTGTCCCCTCGTCCTCCCCGCGCCTCACCCCCATCGGTGCCAGACCTTCCTGTTCCTCTGAGCGTCTCCTCCTCGTTTCCTTCTGTTCGTTTGTGTGCGCGTTCCACGTCTTTCACGCTCTCTCGCGAAACTCCGCGAGCGATCGCACGCATTATCCTCGGCTAGGGGGTACGTACGCTCGGATCGTGCCCCAGGCTATCCGATAAACGCCCTCCCTTCACCCCTGACCGGCCGTACGACGTTTTACATTAGTTTATTCTTATAATTAAAACATGTGAATAAAACTTCGACTGATAAAAGCAAAAGAATCTCGTCCACGAAGGTTCAGAAGTATACAGAGTGTCCCACGCAACTTGTTCACTCTGAATAACCTCTGAAGTATGCATTGTATGAAAATGTTTTGTGTAGAAAAATCGTACGATTTGGAGGGATACAATATGTAATACATATATTTTTTGTAAGTGGAGAGGTCCCAGATTTCAAGGTCAATTTAGTTTTTTTAAACAGAATGCTATACTCTATTGAAGATCGTTAAATTCTAAGTAGAAAAGCACCGATCATTATCAGCCATAAATCGCTTTGAGAAACCGGAAGTTTCAACGTTACCAAAATTATTACCTCTGAACAAAATATTATTACGATCTTAGCAGCGATAGCACAAAATCGTTTTAACAGTAGACGACGATCAGCCTCGATTTTTATCCTTTCTCATTTATGCTAGTTTTACGCAATTAGAAATTTTAAGTTTGGAAATTCTTTAGATCGATAATAATTGGAAATCTTTCCGATCGTACAAATCCGATACTGCTGAAACAACCAGATTAAATCTGACTGATCGTATCGAATATTACATAACGAAGTAAACAATGGGATAAAACCTCGGTGCGCTACGCATAACAATAGCTATCATTTTATCCCACGCGCATTAATTAAATGTTTGCATTTCTTTTATCTCCGACACTCGATCTCCCGATTTACTCGACTAATTGCAATAATTATACATCGCAGCGAACGCTTTCTCAAGTTTCTCGTACGAATGTGACCTCGCCCCTTCCAGTCTCCCTGCTCGGAACGCGATTACTATTCACGAGGGGCATAAAAAACGGTGGTAGAAATTTTATCAGCACTCTGTTATGATGTTTCGAGCATGTTTCTCGCTGTCTTACCAGCGTCTAAGGATAACACGCGCCCGATTTATCGGAACACGATAACTATCACAGAGTTCAGTTTGCAACGCCGCTGGCAGGATTACGGATTCCTCTCCGTGCACCTGTATTCTGAACTCGTGCGTGTATTCATTTCTTGCATACCTCCGCTACGTCCTTTTTTCCTCTGATATTCGCATACCAATCGTAGTAGTTTTTCGATTCCGAAAAGAAAAGCGTTTCGCTGCTTGGTTCTCGGTAAACGGAATCCGCAGGAGGTTTAATATCCTAGTATAGTCATTGGTATAAGTGGACCGTCGCGTGTTTATCGGAAGCTGGTTATGCACAGAGAGCAGAACTATTAGCCGTGTAGGCGGGTCTATTTACTGAAATCGTATTCGACGAGTTTACATCGGGAACTGGGCTTCCGAATCGGTTACACGGGATACGCAACTAAATTACCGCTCGATATCCCACGTGTCTTATTAACATATTTGTAACGTTCAATTGAAAACATATCGCGGGTGTTACGCGCAAATATTTAAAAATCAATATTATACTGTCCGCGAGGCGAGCAGCAGCGCGTTCGTTCTGTTAATTCGAGTTTTTAAATCGTATTTGCCGAGCGCTGCGAAGTATGGATCAAAATATTCGTACTCGCTGAATTTTCGAAGATAAATAAAAGGGGAGAGACAGGGAAGTCCTCTTTGCCTCTTTTATTATTGAACAATTTTTGTAAATTTCGTTTCGAATAGGTTACATAGTGAAAATTGGAAACGTTCGAATGATCGACTTAAAACAACTGTATAAAAAAATAATTTGGAAGACCGTCACATGGCATTGAAAGGGTTGAATGTTAACGTGTCGTGGTCGATCAATTCAGTCTTTCTCGGTTCGGTTCCGGGCTTTCATAGAAGAACATCCCGCCGGGTTCCGCGTTGATTTACGAGCGAGGTCTCGGAGTCGCTTCAAGGCGGGGGACAGGAACAGCCAGCGAAAGAAGCACACGTGTAAACACGCGGCGGATAAGTACCGATAGTCAGCGTATACTCGTTAAATATCGCCGCGTACGCCCACGACGACGCCTCGTCCACCGCTACCTTTCAACCCCACCGCGGCGCGGTCGTTAGACCGACGCGACGTCAGAATGAATAAATATCCAGGCTTCTTACAATTTGGAGGAACGAGGACGACCTTCCAGAGTTGGAACACGTTTTTATTATTTTTCCCTCTCGAATCACGTTATATTCGCTAAAACTTTTCTTGGGGAACATTTATCTGGTGAAAACATCTCCTGTTTTTCCCTGGACCGTCGTTCAGATAACAGCCCCGGTTGATGTCGTGAACCAGGAAAGGGGCAACGCGTGAACAAAGGGCATAGTAATAATGGCGGTAATAATAATGTTCGCCCGGTGAATGGTGTCTTTCGGGCGACGCCGACGCCACGAGGGAAACATTCCGAGACGGATAGAGGCGATTTGAGTCGAGCAGAGGGCAGACCAGACGGACGATCAGTTCTGTGTATACGTTACGTATGTATGTACGTGTATACACATCGAGTCTGTATACGTGTAGCCGTTCTCTCCCTCGCGGAGAGGGAAGTTCTTGGCGAACCCCGTCGGCGAAAAGGGTTTCCAGCTCCTGGTGATTGGTGTAAGTTAGCCCTCTGGGTAGAGAAAACGGTCTCGTGGGCGCATGCGCCAGCCACGAGGATCCCCTTTGCTTTAGGGTTAGCCGCGGTCCTCCCTGCGGCCAACAGCCCAGGATGACACGCCCCGGGCTACCAGATCAATAAGATCCCTTATACCTACCTATCTCTTTGGTTACGCCCTGAGATATACGCCGGTTTAAATTTGCAATACGTGCCCCGTGTACCCAGCTTCCTTTTGTGTTACGTCTTCGATAACTCGAGAAGGATCTCTAAATCCTCTCTTCGCGAATCCTCATACAAAATCCCTCTGCCAGCTGCTTAGAAATTTCGACAGATTTCGTTTGGACGGGATGCTGTTTGAATTGTTTAAATGAAGCGCAGTAGGAATATATTTGAATCATATCAAAAGTGGCACAAACTCGTTCGATGACGTGAAACATCGGAGACGAAAACGCGCGACGTGAAATTGATAGTCAATTCAGGACGGATAAAATGAGGGTAGGAAAAAGGATGTGCGGGCGCGAAGGGTAAAAACAGGCGAGCGCGGGGTTTGGGCATCGCAGCGATGACCGCATCTCGTTAAAAGGCCTCCCTTCCAATTTCGCCAGCTCGATCTGAAATTTTCTTGTAAGCTCGCGTGCACGCCCTGGGCTGTCACGACTCGGACCTAACTGCCGCGTTCGTACAACCGATTCAGGAATTCCTCGTAAGGTAATTTCATCTTCGGAATTCCTGCCTCGATCGTACGCGCACCTCCCTCCCGTGCAAACGCTACCCTTTCGCAGCATCTCAATTCCGGCTATCAGTTTCACTGCAGTCTTTAATCAACCGTCTGTCGTAATTTTATTGAATTATAAAAGTGATTGCTTTCTATGGTAAGCGTAATTGTTAACAGATTAGTACTTCTGTTCTTGAGCTCATTCTAATTCACGATGAATCAGTGAAATAATTAACTACAGAATTCCAAAGTGAAATCAATAAGGTAATCAGAAAACAATCAGTAAAATTTCAGTTTTCATACTAGAGAGACTCACCAGTCTACCAACAGAATTCTGTCATCATCATTAATCATACTTAGCGAATGAAAATCAAAGAATTTAATGATCACTGCGGGTAAACGTCTATACACGAGAATTATTGAACAGGATGTTCTCCGATTCAAAATTGGATAGCAGCCCCGTGATGCGATTAAAATTCAATACGACCCGTCAATGGGCAGCATTATCAATGACGAACGCAACGAGTCGCGGGGTAATAAAGTCGTAAGGGACAGCCGCGTTCTACGAAACGGTCGGAAGGAATTTCATTCATTCGTTCATTGCTCAGGTAGCCGATCAGAAATCTACCCTCTGGACTGCCCCGGGTTAAATAGGGTCGTCGACCAGAACGATGGAACTATTCGCTGAACGCGTTCGCCTGGTCAGCAAAGACCGCAGGCCCTCCTTGTGCTGCTCGTACAATCGTGGAAATAACGCAATTATCATTGGCACATTTCTCACGAGAAGGGGAAACGACGTACTAAAGTTACTGAGAACGATTTAACAATTTTTCTTCAAATTATTCTTCAGATTATTCTGCGACCTATTAAAATAACAAAATAAATATCGGGCCACTGTGTCCTATCTAAAGAAAATAAGAAAACGACAAACCGGGGCCAATAGTATAACACGAAGGCTATGAAGCAGCAGGCAAGAGCACGAAGCACGAACCTCGAAGCTCGGCTCGTATCTTTCAAGTTGCGCCGATATCGGGGCCGAACATCGCGGGGCCCGTCGGTACAGAGGGCGAGGGCGGAGGGACCGCAGGAGATAAAGACTCATCCTTTATTCAAGAAATAAAATCGCCACGACATTATCTAGGGGTTCATCCACGGCAAGAGGGAGAGCAAGCAGCGTGTGCAAGCTGCCACGGCAGACTTCCGACCAATCGGACGCAACCTGGGCGTCCCGAGTTTACCTGGCAAAGACCATAAAGGAACTGGGGATTGGGTCCGTGGTTGGGCCCAACGACCAATGAATGCTCGTTCAAGCGACGATTCAGAGTGTAAGGCCCATCCCAGTTCCCACCCTGAACCGTTTCCACGGCGCGTCTATCTGGTAGCTAAGGCCCCGCGGGCGCAGTAACCCTCGAGTCTTCCTGCGTGTACGACGGTTTAAGGCGAATACTCATACACAAAGGTTAGATATCGGAAAACAATATCCACCGCGGCTCGATATATCTCGCAGCACTGTCCTTTTCTTTCCGGTCCTCGCGTCCCGCTCGCACTGCACCATCATTGTTCGGTCGTCTCGTCGTCGGTTTTGTTGCAAACGGACCCAGCAGAGACAGGTAGCCGGGCGAACATCACGCGACCTGCCCCTGTAACTACGCGAAATTTACGGACCTCTGTGCGCGCGTGTGTCACGGCGAAAGTGCTCTTCGGAAGTCGTTCGACGCCTCCACTCGTTAGAACACGAAAACGAGTGACGCACATGGACCTGAAGATTCGTGCTTCGACTAGGCTGAAGAGCACTAGACACGGACTTTGATCACTGGGATTGGATTGTTCGGTTTTAGTGCACAGTGATTTTACGCTGATTGTGATATGATCACGGAACGCGATTAAATCGGTTTTGTTTGTCGAGACTGTCCCACGTTTCGAAAGTGCTTGTTTCTTACCGACTAGTTTACCTCAACGGAAGCCCGGATGCCGAATCTAGACTACTACAACACCGCGAGAATGCATCAAATGGTAAACTCTTTTCAAGATACATTCGAAACGCGAGCATTTTATAGTGAATCGATTCCTTCGACAGAAGTGAGACAGATGTTCATTTGTACTATTCATGGTAATGTTTATCAGTCTTTTCGTACTGGAGATTTTTCAATTCATCCGTGATTTTAATTAAATGCATCAACATTAATTAGGAATGTGTTTGCAAAATATAAAAGAGTCAACTGATTCTCGTTTTTGTACTTGTCACATGGCTGGGTAATTACGATATGGAAATGCAAGTTCGTTCGCAGCGACACGTTAGCAATTTCGTTTTTGTCAGTAAGAATATGTGGCCGCTATTTCCTTACCCAATAACACTTTCTCAAGGCTCTCATGAATCGCCTGACAGCTAAGCTTGAATTCTCGTAAATCCTGTAAGGTAAGGACACACCTTAGAGCGTGACTAGACTTTCTAGCGATTCTAGACAAATAAATGGTCGAACCGTCTTCAATACGTTTCTTCAGCGCGAACATTCGTCAATAAATCGCAAATATATCTAGTACGTTCGCAATTTTATACTGTCGTTTACATTTCCCCGTATTTCTGTGAAGATGAATAATGATTTCCAATCTTTCTGAGAAGAATCCAGGCAGTAACTTCGAAAAATGAATGAGGCGACTTTAAATTGTATTCTCGTTAAGTCGACTCTGTATTCAGTAAACATAATTCTTAGAAACGCGTGTCGAACAGGAGAAGCGAGAGGTGGATAAGTTGTGCATAATTAAGTGGGGAAGTACGGAATTACTCACGGAAATCATGCTCCTTTAATCATACGTTTCACGCGATCGTAACGTTTAAACGTCAGTCATAAACTTTAATGAATTACTTTCCGAATAGCATTCCCAAGTTTTTCGATAGTTCGAGGCCCGGACATTAATTGGTACGCTGACCAGAGACCGAACTTAACGATCCGTCGTTTAAATCCTTTACGCGTACCGAGCAAAAAGGAACTTTTTCGAGTAGTATTTGTCTAACCGATCCGAACATAAATACAACGCTTGGGATAAAACTCAGATAACAGTTTCTCATCTGCCTCCTATAAATTGCACCGCGAGAGCGCCCATGGCTCCGACCGCCATCGCGATCATCCAACGATCTTCGTTTTTCGCCACGTAAATCCGAAAAATGCTCGTGACCCATCGGGTCCGCGAGTCGTGACTCCGAGGCTTCGTATCGTTTGACAATTACCGACGAATCTCGATTCGTATACACAGGGTTCATTCATTTTCTGCTATCTGAAACGGAGATACGCGCACACCTGGCCGCGGGTAACAAACCGCGACACAATGCCGTTGCGAGGCGGCCCGATTCGTCACGCGCCCCGGGGACGCGTTTAAGTGAAATAGATACGTCAGTCTTATGGAATATAAGTTCATAAAATTGAGCGGTAAATCATCGGGAATTTGTTGCGAGGTGAACGCGTTTCCTCGCGGCCTGTAATGACAGGCTTTAAACAGAGACTCGTAAAATCTTGCCACAATGGAATCATTCATGACCGGTACGGCGCGGTGCCGTTGCGCGCTCTATCGCGCGACTTGAATGGCCGCGCGTGCGACCGGCTCGCGCCTCCGACGACGCGGCTTCGCGCGTATTTTACAAGCCCAGCGAGATTCGTCCCTAGCTGCGAGCTACCTACGGCGTCACGCGAAGATATTCGTGTCCTCGCGTGGGAAGCGACCAGTTTCTTCTGCACCTCCAGCTATTACAGCTTCGTCCTTCGCTGCATTCCTTTCAGAAATAGCTCGCAGCAGCTTTTGTCATACGGCATGCAGTTAAAAGTAATTCATATTGTGCTTTAGAATATTTTGCCATGCACATATCGCATAGAAAGGGTTAACGAACGTAGAAATAATATTTCATTCGTTTTATCTCGTATTTAACGTGGTTTTCAAATGCTCGTGCGGTTTATAATTCGTACTTGAAACGGTGACTCGAAGGAAAATCGTCGACGCTGTGGCGAAATTAGTGGTCGAAGCCGAGAGAATGAATAGTTATTAGGTTGTTAATCGTCGCGCAGCTGGGCGGAGTAGTTGAACACCGCTCTGACAATCCCGTTGTTGCTGTTAACGCCTTCGATGCTTTACGGTCTCCAATTACTTTCAGTCGTTGCACACGCTAAAGTATCTATCCGTGATTTCTACTCTACAGTAATTTCCTGACGCGTTATACAAGAAATCACGATATTCCTTTTTAATACGTTTCCAAATCGATACACAGCAGTCTGTTCAATAAAACATTTGAATTATTAATAGAAAATTGTTATTATTATGTGTATAACAATAATATGTAAAATACTATTAAAATCGGTAGAATGATTATTCTTGCACTAATAAAAACAAGATATTTCATACAGTATTGTTTATTATAAAATAGATAGTTTAATGCAAGTCGAAAAGTTGACGCAGTAGTATAAGTAAATATCGAGCGCGACGTGTGTTACTGTTTCATGTAAAATCGAGTCTTGTTAGAAATTTGTTGTAAAGGACTCGGATCGAATCACAGTGTACACGTTACATGAGGTTTAACAATGCACTGGAACATAATTCCTGTTGGCTGACGTTTCAATCATCGGTTCTGCATCTTCGCCCCTCATCAAATTTTCTAACGAACAATTTTTTTGTAAGTCGTCAATGTCGGACTGGAAACAGTAGTAAATAACCCCGTGGAAAGAAATTTTGGTGCTAGTTTATGTCTGACTGTAAACGATACTGTTGTAAATATCTTTTTAAAGGGTGTTATCTCATATTTTTTACTTGCATTTCAAGAAGTAGAAATATTTGTCTTTATATTTTTCTTAAGAAAATAATTGTATTTTAGTAATCAATTTTGATCTAATATAACCAATGAGATTTAATATACTTAAAAATAGAAATACCTGAATTAAATGAAATCCTGTTAGCATTAATAAGGATAAATGAATTCTTAGCATAAAAATCATTTTAATCACGCACATGCTAAACAATTAAAAGCAACGTAGAAAAGAAAGAGACAAGGAAAGGTGAACGAGGATTGATCTTTTTCACCTGTGCCACCGCGAGCAATAAATAACCGCCGGCTTAGCCGATTTTACTGCCGTGTGTTTGGGTGATCCCAATAACGCCGGCCAAAGGAGGGACCAATAACGCGAAGAAAACCAATCTTCGCGCTAACTAGCCATTCAGAACGGCGGAACTGTCGGCCGAGTACTCGTAGGACCTCTGGTTAACCCCTGAAACGAAACGGTTTCAAGCCTATTTCGGTGTTAAAAGAATTTGCGGGTGAACTCGTAACCGCGTGGGCGGAAACGTGCCGCGTATTTCGTATCGTTCTTCCTGTGCGCGTTTTTTTAGTTTAAACAAGCCTCCGAGTGATTTCCATTAAATGATCAATGTGAACTCTCTTGAAATCTGAATGAACTCTCAGGAAATTGCATATTCCTGTCTTACTATTTAATTAATAGCGTAAATATGTGCTTATCGATTTTAGTCTTTAGTTTATTATGAATCAATTAATTTCATACAATTATAAATATTATACTTTATATTTAAACCACGTGCTTCAATATCTCATTTAATTAAACGTAATATAATTTTTAAGAGATAGTAGGGTATCGATCCTGCTAACGAAAGGGGCTGTTACATCGCGAATTTCAGAGCAAGTTAATGGCCGCTTGCCGCGAACGTCTTTCCGAAGTTGTCGTCTGCGTGGGCAGACGGGCATCTCTCGCTCGCGCACGTAATAATCGCACGGAGATGGTAGCCATTATAAGAGACGATTTATCACCCAGTGAATCGTGATCCAAGCGAACGTTATTAAACGGATCGGTCTTAATTAAATTACACCGTGGCCTATTAATAGGCCAGGAATTCGAGCGATAGATTAACCTTCGACTCCCACCTGAACGATCGAGATAAGTATTTTTTTCAAGTCATTGATAAGAGAATGATCAGGTGGACAGGTGAACAGTAAATCATAATTGTCGATTTGAATGCGGTGTAAATTGATGGAAGCTCGAGGTGTATTACACATATGTAGATAGTTTGAAGTACACCTCGCCTACATAAGTGGATAATTGAAAATAATATGCCCGTTGAATAAATATTCATTTTGAATAGTGAAACTGGTTATGCAAGCGTCGGAAAAAGGACTATAAATTTCAGGTGTGCCGAATCTAATATAAGACACTAAATTAAACTAATTGGTGTCCAAAAGCCTACATAATTAAATCATTTCCTGGTTGAATAATTATCCCCATAAATCTCTTAGCCGATGATTAATGGACAACGTTCAATCATACTTCTGGATATAACTCATGTCCCTTCTGATAAACCGTTCCTACCATCTTTTCAACATCATAATTAAAAACAATTTCGCTATGAATACAAAGGATATTATCGACCGGAACGTAATTAAACGAAAAGTTTTACGATCTCGCGGGCAGGAAAAATCGTAAATCAAGTCGAGCACATGGTTAACTTGAGCAAACTGAATGCTTAAGGAGGACGCGGGCAATCCGGGTCGCATTGCGCATGAAAATATATTCAACAGATTTGCAACAGAGGACCGCATTTGCCTGCACGCGTAATCAGGATCATAGACGCGAATCTGCATGGCGTCGAGGAGAAAGAAATGAATTTCACGGGCCGCGGTTCCTAGGATCAGATAATTCCCACGCGTAACGCTTTAATTATTAACCTACCTACGCATTCCGAACTACCGTCAGCTAATCGCGCGCTCCATCACCCGTGCGCACCGTTGCGTATCTACAATTTTGACAAAATTACACGATTTGTCATTTGCACCTCTGCGAGCAGACTAATAGCTCAGAGACAAGCAGGCAAATCATTCCAGGAAACTTCGTTCCGAACGTTCACCCATTGGAAAATAGTTTTTCCCATTTCAATTTCGTCGAACACTATTGCCATCGTAATGCAAATATAATAATAGTGAAAATTAATGTTCGACGCTCGGAATCGTGGAACCGAGTTTGTATTATTCACGTCGTCAGGTGATGAGCATTAAGAGAATTAAGGACAGTCGATTCTTTATGAACTAGACTTCCTTGATAGTGACAGCATATTAATAAAGAAAATTAGAAATTTTATTGGAAGGAAAATCGAGTCTCATCGTTAAGATATTAAAGTCGTTGAGGCAATATTTTTATGCATTAGGTTACACGATTTATTGCGAGATTCATAAAACTATAATTACATAATAATTAAAATTTAGATAAAGGAATTTATTAACTGTTTCGCTAGACTTGTTACACTTTATTTCGGCTTGCAATCATTATCCTACCTACAATATGTTAGTAAGTGAATTTTAATCAAATCAAAAAGAGAAGTTGAATTAATAAAGATAAAAAATGAATTTGAGCAGCGAGCAAAGAAAGAATCAATGAAACTCGTGATTTCGAACCAGAATGTATCAATTACGCGTTGGATCAATTTCCGTGAGAGAAATTAATACTTTTGCCGCGTATTCCAATTATCGAGCTGTAACAAAGTTCCACAGAATGTCCCATGCCGAGCGAGTAACTCCGTTCCAACGCGAAATTTATCCCGGTGTCTATACATGCCTATAATAACTGGTTAAATTCCGGTAGTGGCAATCCTTACGAACGGTAGCCTCTAATCAACCTAATTTCGGGTTCCTTTTGGCCCCGAATCTAGGCCAACATTGGAATTATTTGGTAATTGTAATGGATCGGAATGTTGCACGTTCGCTCTTTAAGGGCCCCGAAGAGGCCCGGGTTGGAGCAATTTCGGGATCTTACGCTCCTCTCCTTTTTCTGATCCACCGGCGGCCCATTATCGAGGGCCAATGTAGATTTGATTCTTGGCCCGCGTTCGTGATTACCCTCGGTGCTCGTGCTCGACCGACGCGCGATTACTCGCTAACCCATCGTGAACGGAATTCTTATGAAGGGTGCTATGCGTCGCGGTGAGAAATGTTCGTCTCCATTTGCTTCTTTCATCTCCAGAATCCGAGCGTACGTGGGTTCCTTTAAATTATAGTTCGTCGACGAGCCTTTCCTTTTTGTTAATGAGAGACGTCGAAGTCCTCTGGCGTACAGAAGCTGGGGTTCGAATTGTTTGTGCAAATGTAATTTCGGTGTGGGCTTTCACTTTAATTTAATGAAATTGGTTTGATAATGTACAGGATAAGTGGGACACGTGTTGGTGAGGTGAACTGCAATAATTATAGCCAGTCCTCTGTTCACTTCATATTTTATTATTATCAGTCTTCAAGAATCAATTAATACAAATGGAAGATTTATTATCAACACGTTAATCATTAGAAAATCGATCATTTCTGAACGGATTTGTTGCAAAAATCATGAAGAACGCTTTAAGGATGTATTGNGTATAAAAGTTTGTGGCTAGCATTAATAGTTTACGAGTTATTGACGAAAAACGAAAAAACAGTTTTTTGCAAATTACTTGTTAACTATTGACACTAGCGAGAACTTTTTATACGGAAATTGTAGATCTCGTCATCCTCTACAAAAAAGGTCTGATGCAATTTTCCCGTAGTTCCAACGGTTTGGGAGTTATTGGCCGAAAACGAAAATTTCGCGAAATCTGAAGGGGTACCCCTTGGAAAAATCTCGGAAAAATCGAAAATTTTTTTTTTGTTGTTTATTATTAGCAATGTTCTTCCAACGTCTAATTTCTTTTTAAAAAATGCGTTTCTAAAGTGCATAAACTTTTGGGATTGACTGTATAGCCAATACATCCTTAATTGATCAGGAAACTCGAGCAGCAATTAAAATCGATTGCTCGGTGAAACCATTGGAGATTAGAGTTTACCGGATACATTCTTGCATACGAATGAGAATTGATACAGAGTAGATTCAAAGAAAACGGTGATTCATATGCAGGAACCGATTATTTCTGTTTCGTTGTAAACGTTTCATGCGAGCCGATTAAATTATTGGGTTCCGACGTGGATTCTAGGTTTCTGTGCGTCAGATAGGCAGTTGCATTCATCCCGAGTTCCTCTGCGATTCATGATAGAGGTTAATTGCTAGATTTTTATTGTTCTTCTATCCGGGAAGAACCTTTCGATTTCTAATATGCAATCTTCCGATTCCTATTGCTTATCAGTTACTTATTCCAGTTGAATGTACAATTCAGTATGTAACGTCTATAATTCCTTGAACTATTTTCATTTCATGTCCCTTTAATGTAAATTAACGAGCGAAGCTTTTCTAAAGAAAACTAATGGAAAACAGTTTAGGCTTGTGCATGCCGCGTTAAGAGACCTTTGCTCCGCAGGGCTACGCAGGACGATTCTGTTTTATAATTATATCAGTAGTTTATGCAGGCAGCCAAGCTCATTAAAGATTCAAAGTTGTTCACCATAAGACGGAAAACGGAGAGCGCGCGCGGCAAACAAAAGCAAACGGTGGGGTGGTTACGTAGGACGCGCATGCAGGGAGTGATTAACACGGTTAATAGCATCAAATTGTAACTATAAAGCATGAGCGAGCGAGCCAGCAAGCGTATACCGCGCAAGACGTACGAGTGTTTTTACGGGTTTTAATATGCACGCGTCGCGACTGGCCGGATACAAGGAGATAATAATTTCTTACTTTTTTTTTTAAGTCGCCTATCGTCTACCGAGGCTAACGACTCCTCATTGTGCGGACCCAATTAAAATGAACGTTTTAACACTGTTCGCGATGTCTTTACAAGTTTCGTTGCGTAGACTTGATTATATCCTTTGGCTAAACGTAGACAAAAAGGTAATTAGATTCGTGATTTTGTTGATCTGATAGTTATTACGCTAATTAGAAATGCCATAACACGTGTCGATACATCGAATGACTTCTCGTTTCATTTTCCTAATTAATCGGCTAGCAGCATTAGTGAAAAGTTAGATTTGAACAAATCGTCTCAACATTTCCATATAAAATGAAACAGTTACCAAAAGGCAGTCATGCTTGTAAACTGCCGGCACAAATCTGTCTACGTCGAGTTGAGGACGTGTCGTCGAGGACATTCCAACTCGCTTCACGATAATTTTACATCACCATAAAACACGTTCCCCTCAATTTTTAATCAGAATACCATTTACAGTTATGAATATTATTGAATTTCAATAAGGGAAAGTTTTTGCATGAACGATTATGGATTTCCGAGGCTCAATTAAATTGATTCCGATGCAATTTCGTCGCCGGGCGCGTTCATTTCTTAATGACTCGAATCAAATTCAAAAAAGGGGTGCGAACGTGTCGGAGCGTGTGCAACAACAGCGAATCGTTCGAAACAACAGGCAACAGAAGCTTAAATAAATTAAACGGACTCGCCGCGAGCAAACATTACACTAGCGACCGCGGATGTATAGTGATCAAACAATTTACACGGCTGAATTTACTCTGGGATATGTGGTAATCGATGTAATAATCGAACGCGAGAATCGTCGTTAATCGAAAAAATTGAAATATTCAGATGCACGTTAACCGAATAATAAAATTTTATCGACTCGTCGAACTTAATCGATCTTACAAGATGATCAGTAGGATAAAAATATTTTCAAACAATGGTACGAAAGAAAAGATGAAGCCATCACAAAAAACACTACAATAAATATGAAGTACAGCCGCGAGGAAGTTTCTCTGCAGGTGAACGAGTTAATCAGCTCGCTAAACAGCGTACCCACCCAGAATTTGCTCGACCACAGACCCATTAAACAGAAAGAAAAAAAGCAGTTCAAGAGACAGAAGACAGTCGATAACCGAAGCGATCCTCTGTTAAAAAAATCCGGGACACGGTGGGAGCTCGTTGCCGGGAACGAGCATCGCTGGAGCGTATCTCTGTCGCGAGAGGGTGTCCACTTGAACGAACGGTCGCGTTTCCATGAAAGGCATCGGCCGTTTTGCGGTTTACCGATGGCGAGGCGAAACGATCGGACCGAGCTAGGAAATAGCTCGGTAAATAGCGCGGCTCCCCTCGTTAACTCGATTTAATGGCACGTCGTTAGCAGTCGTATAGCCGAGGACCGCTGGAGTAAAAAAAACCAAGTGCGCTCGGAATTCGGGATACTCGGAATCGTTAAGGTTCCGCCCAGTTGGGACAAAACGTGTTATTGTACCTTACCGATATTCTTGTATCCGGCTCTATAAATGATAACGTAGCCTATGAAACTCCGCTGAACAGATCGAAGATTTTATAACTCATAGCGACCTTGCTTGTCCGGGATGGGTGCTGTTGGGTGTCGGGGGCTAGACTAACTGGACTTATTCGACAGTTTTATTTCTTAATCATTCATTTGTGAAAGACGTATTGTGATACAGTATTGTTGTAATTGATTACTCAGTACAATGAATATTTGAATGTCCTTTTTTCTCAAAATTTCAAAAAATAGTACCAATAAAAATTGTAGGTACTGTTTTTACCTGCAAAAAAATCGTATACAATTTTCTTCTATCTCGAATACTTCAGGCCTAATTAATTAATTCGTTCATCGCTAATTATTATTTAACGAGTAGATTATACGGTCGGTTCAGCATCGACAAGTGTTTTCCTTTCTATTTCTTACTTCGGTGACAGTAAATTCTAAAGGGCGTAAAAAATTGCAGACTTTTTCTTGCGACACAAAGTGCCATAAAACTGGCGCTCTTTAATAATTTCTCCTGGGTGGTATAAGACTCTATATGAATTTCTAAAAGATGATCCGTTGCCGCACAATCGCCTAGCGTTCAAAAGATGAAGTTCAGTTTCATCGCGCTATACTCTTAGATTCTCCTCGTTCCGTCGCGTCGTTCCTTTTGTTCTACCCTTCCTTTGTTGTTTGCAGTCTTTAAAGGCTCGGAGACAGAGGAGTATTTACAATTTTTGTTTGAAACAGCAGTTTGAAGTAGCGTTTAAAGCCGGCTAATATTATCTCCTGCTGTGTAACGTTTCTTTTACGTATTCCCTTTGCCTCATCTCTCCTCCATTGTTTTAACCCTTTGCATACGCGTGGATAAAGTCTAAATCGCACGTAGTTATTTATGTACCATTTTTTTAAGCTGGAGATACAATGTTTATCTTTTAAAAAAATACATAAAAATACTACAATTAAAAACGTTTTAAAGAATCGCAGTTGTTACATATCTCTTAATCTAGCAATTAAATTTGCGAATATAAATTTATATCGATATTAAATAAACTTAAAGCAAGTACGGAAGTGTAAACTGTATATGTAAACTGTATACCATCCCTTTTAAGCTTTATTCAACTGACAAGAACACAAGAAGCGAGTACTGGGAAAATCAAGCCGCAGCCAGTCTCAATCAAACTCGCGTCCAAGTAGACGACCAAGTCAAATAGCTACCACTCCCTATTTAATCAACTAGCAGTGTACTCGAAGTAGCAAGCGAACCGAGGATCAGCCAAACGATTCTGTATTCAAACGGTCAGCAGCGCGAGCTTGCAGGAACCGCGACGAGCTTCCGACCGGCCGATTCCATATTCAACTTGTCCACCGATTCCATTGGACGGACACCGGCTTGCCCATTAGCATCGGTCGACGGGCGAGCCGTTGGTCCAGCGTGGTTGGCCGCAAAGCACGCGCGTGGAACGCGTGGACACGGTGTAGAGTGGAAACATGTATTATGAATATTCAACCGAGAGTAGCCTGCGAGTTCGAATCCATTATTCATCGGCCGGGGCGGTTGCGTTTTCCGCCGGGCCTGGGTTAGGTCGAGACGAAAGGATGTTACGAGTGGACAGAGAAAACGAATGTGGGCGATTCGTGGGATGGAGGAGGAAGGAATGAAAAAGGTGAGAAAGGATGGTTAAGGAGTTGGAGATGAGGAATAGGATGATGCTGCTGACTAGAGAGAAGGAAGATTACGGCCTAGGAAAGAGGAAGCTGTTTAGATCTGGGCACGAAGGTGAGAAGTGGAGGATGGACAGTGAGGAGAGTAATAAAATTAGCAGAAGTATAGATAACAAGAGTGAGAGCAGAAGCAATATAAGAAAGAAAGTGAAATTGTTTGGGAAGTTGAAACAATGGGAATAAAATGTAAACGTCAAAAAGTAGAAAGAACAAACATAAAAACACAAGAAAGCAAAATTGGATGTACTTTAAGGAAAACAAATAAAAGCTGTTGCAGGGGAAGGTATAACAAATTGAAAGGCAATTTAGAACTGCGAATAGCAAGAAAAAAAACCTGACAAAATATATGCATATATTAGAGAAAATAGAACAGAGAGTGAAAAAATAATAGAGCAGAAGAGAAAAGGAAATGTTCTCTATTTGCCCGTTTTTTCTTCCTCGGTTCCGTTCTCTTCTTTTCGATCAGCGCGCGCCACTTTTTCACTCGTCTCGGTCTTCTTTTCGGTTCCTCATCCTCCAACCCTTGGTTCCTCTGGCCGGTGGTTTCGCGTGGTTTTATTCGTTGGCGGAAAGAATGCGCTCCGCTCTCGGCCTAGTAATCAGTTCGTGAGGCCCTCAACGGAGGGAGGATCGCTTACGCAACCGAACCCCGTGGACCGAATTTTTCAGATTCCTGAACGCGCGAAACCGGGATCTCGTGACAGAAACTCATCTTGCGAAATTCCACTTATTTGCATAATTCGTACAGTAATACGAAATGCAAAACACGTGTTAGGCAATTTAAACTAATTAAATTCGGCGACGACGATGTACGACAAATGTTCTAATGACAAAGTCAGTTAACTTGAATGAAAAGTTTCTGCTCCAAATAGGGAAAAAATTCTTGATGATTCATCGGTATCCTCAGACTAGCGGTAGGTAATGGTTTACAGGTGCAAGTTTGAAATAGTATAAATTACACGGTGATGAAAGGGGTCAACATTTCATTGAATAATTTTTGAGTAATTAATCTTCTAGACAAACAGAGTTCTTATAATTTAGTTTGACGTTCGTGCCATTTTTTACTCGATGATACACATCATTCTTTCCCTCGACAACTTTTAACTGTCTAAATTATTAATATTACATTAGAGGGTTCATTAAAAACGTGACGTCTTTATACGTCAGACATATTAAGTCGTTCATCACGATTGCTGCACAGAATGGATTACAGGTCTTACATCTTTGACATTGGTAATTGCTGTTTCATAAGACGGATCAATAACTTTATGAACGTACAATGCAAATTGTACGTATCCTCTCATTAGCAAGCACAGCAATTATTACCAGCGTTCTTGTAACATCTGAATCGTCCCTAATCACTTTGTGAACAACTGCATAGAGACTGACATTGTAAACGGACCTCCTATAAACATTTATCATATTGCTTTCTAAAGTGATCAATTTATATTAAAATGTTCACAAAAATTTATACTGATTTATTTAAAGATTATTGAATCGACTTTTTTTTTTATACATGTATTTCTTCATTAAAAACCAGTGATTTTTACTGGTTTGGCCGTTATACTGTTAATCGTGTTTTATGATTATTCTTTCTGTTAAAAATGAGTTGTTCGATCGCTAAGTAGGTGTTTCGCCTTGTTCTAGGTAAGTTGTGACCGGAGAACCGCGGTGAACATTTGGATAGTACTATTTCGGCGGTAGAGCTCACAGAATGACGTTCAGATGCATGCCAGCTTTCCAGACACTCGGAGGCGGTGACTGCGGTGCATCGTGGGTAAGTCCGTTGCTGTTACGTAACCGCAATCTCTGTGAATGACACGTGACATAGGAATCCACGTGATTTGACCTTTTAAACGATTTCCGTAAAAGAGTTCTTCAATCAACAATTGATAGATTAGCAAAATGGTTAAAATTCCAATGGTGAGTTTAGAGAATCTAGCTTTGCAATGTCTTATTGTTATCGATTATGAAATGGAACAATGCAAAGGAAGCATATATAGAGGAATTTACTTTTTTCTATTGAGATAATTAGAGTTTTGTACATAATTTATCAATAATCTGATATTCACTTAGAAAATGGTGTTGATTACTATCGTGACAGGATTTAAAAAGTCAAGTATCTCGAAAGGGATCGATGAAAAACCTATTTTCTCGGTTGTTTTCTCATTTGTTTACTTATCTCGCGGGTACATCGTTCGACACGGCACGCTGAGTTTCGTTTAGCCTCGTAGCATGTTTCCTGATTTTGTTCCGTGGGGCACCATGATCTCCATTAATTTAAACCAGAACACTGATCCCGCTTCGCGATTATTCACTCGCTTGAATAGTCTCGCCGTTACTTTCTACCGACAGGGAAAAATAATCACGGGGTCACTGCGTTGTACTTACAATTACAAAAGAATAAAGCGTAGAGACCAGTAATTACATCTGGCTCTTGAGTCTCGGTAACATTTGTAGCATAAAACTCATTGCATAAATCAATAGGTACGCGAAATCTATAAAACATTTGCATTGAATTTTCGTATTTGACAAAACAAGATTTAGTTGTTCTATTGAGATAATTAGAGTTTTGTACATAATTTATCAATAATCTGATATTCACTTAGAAAATGGTGTTGATTACTATCGTGACAGGATTTAAAAAGTCAAGTATCTCGAAAGGGATCGATGAAAAACCTATTTTCTCGGTTGTTTTCTCATTTGTTTACTTATCTCGCGGGTACATCGTTCGACACGGCACGCTGAGTTTCGTTTAGCCTCGTAGCATGTTTCCTGATTTTGTTCCGTGGGGCACCATGATCTCCATTAATTTAAACCAGAACACTGATCCCGCTTCGCGATTATTCACTCGCTTGAATAGTCTCGCCGTTACTTTCTACCGACAGGGAAAAATAATCACGGGGTCACTGCGTTGTACTTACAATTACAAAAGAATAAAGCGTAGAGACCAGTAATTACATCTGGCTCTTGAGTCTCGGTAACATTTGTAGCATAAAACTCATTGCATAAATCAATAGGTACGCGAAATCTATAAAACATTTGCATTGAATTTTCGTATTTGACAAAACAAGATTTAGTTGTGTGCAAAATGTTCTACGCGGTTGCGTGTATTTTATAAACTGGAAGTACGTCGAGTTCGTAGGAAAACAAAACTGGTCGACCAGTATTTGCTGGCAAACTTTATAATTAATTCAACGGATTTAACCGCTGTGGAAAATGGTAGCGCGAAGGAAAGGTTCAATTAAAGGTACAAAGTTCCTTCAGTCGAGTATCATTGTTTACTTTTTACGCAACAATCGCGATTGTCAGTAGCAAATCTGGTTGGTTCTCGCCATTTCGTTTATTAAATTCTCTATGCGTTTTGTTCGAGGAAATTATACTTGAATGAGAACAAAGTCCTTTTCATTATGTATACTTAAATACGAAATAAATTCACAATTTTCAAACATCATACAAAGCTGATTGATGATAAAAAGGGAAACTTTATTTAAAGAAGTGGGGACCAAAGAGAAAGATCAAAACGTTTTTTTAAGGATAATCACGCTGCTATTTAGAATGCAACGTCGAACGAGCGGTCAGTAATGACGGTTGATTCACGGAATCAGAGAAACGGAAAATGAGATTGGCAGAAACCACTTGCCGCGGATAATAAACGCGACGGAAAGCCGTCTTCGCGCGGCTGCGCGTCCCGTCGCGTCGCCTCGCTCGTGAATTCTGCGGGACGACCTAAAGATTCAAACTCACCTTCTTATTCCCATTCCGTTGTTATTACTTTGTTTCCTTTCTCCCCTCTTTCCGTGCCGAGTAAATAACTTCTTGCCGTTTACTCACTCCCGAGTTTATAATGGAGATTATCTTATTTGTCTGTTGAGATTCGTCTTAGTCGAAGTCCGAGTTCTCGTCGGAAAAACGACCGGAAAAGTGAACGAGAACCAAGTTTTTGCAAACAGGGGGAGGAAAGTTGCCAGGAATGAAAGGGATGAAGCAACCGTATAAGTTTGATAAACTAAACTGAATTCTGAGAATTGAAAACGATTTTTAATTACTTATTAAAACGTAATATTTCATACGCGTTCACATAGATCTGTTAAAAAAATTCGCACACCTGTTGTTTCTCAATGAACAATTAACGTATTTTGCTACTATTTTATTAACAATCCTAATGATAAATATTTGAGCATGAGTAAACGACTAACGGATTCATCGATTCTGTTTCCTCCAATATTTTTCCGACACCAATGGTTTCGCCCGTCTGTTTCTAGCCGTTCGATCGGACGAATCGCGCGCGGAGTTGCACCTTGCAATTACACCGAAAGGCGGTCCACCCACTCCGGGATTCCACTCGTTGCTAAAAGATGCTACACGTTCTCTCCCTCCGCCCCGGTTTCATTATTAATTATCAGGTCGCCAGTGTGTTATTAGTGCACTAGGAGAAACCGTCCGCCTCGCGGCACGGCGCGGCGCGGCGCGGCGCGACTCAATCCGAGGAAGAGGCGCGGGCTTAAGCCGACGATGATAAATAACGATGTGGCGGGTACACGCGCACATATAATTCCGCTGCGCGGTCGTTTTGAGTGACACGCGGCCGTAATTACTATTATCAATTAGCGAGGCACTGGCAGGATTTATGAATTAGGAGTAAGGGGCTGCCGTCTCGAAGAATTTCTTGTTCTAATATAAGTCTGCGAGTTTTCAAGATTCTTCTTGATTCGTTTCAATATAAATACGGGCATTTATTAAAACACATTGGCAAAAGTCGTTCGTGAACGCCTTCTAATTAATGGCCGGTAATTAATGCAACCTAATTAAATGAGGGAAACGACACATACAAATGGCGGGACGGGGAGAGGGATGGATCGGTGACTCGCGGGCGTCTCTCGTTTTTCTCGTACAACGAACTACGTTTAATGTACGCTCCGCTCGATCTACGACTCGAAACAAAGCGCGCTGGCTTGCGTTTACTCGGCTCGCGCGCCAAAGACCGCTTCTTGGCAAACGAGCGGCGCGCCAGGACCCCGAGGGGCGGCGAGTATTTCACCAGAATTTACGTTGCGTTTCACGCTGCTAATATCGCCGTAGTATAATTATAATTAGCGGGATACGCCCTTCACACCGCCCCCTTGCTTGCAAAGCTCGCTTCCTCGCCCGGATACCTGGCGCGCGTATCCTTCACCTTGATATCCGGTGACCGGCCCGATGGCCACGCTCTCGCTCGCTTTTGCGTCGCGCCGGGGCGGTTCCGCTTTGTCCCAGGTTCTCTACTAGCCGGTTTTTTGCAAGCTTCCACTGACATGAGCTACGGTTCCAGTGTGTAGGTTTTGTGGACAGGAAATGGGCTAAAGGCAGATGGGAGTAGCTGGGGAACAACGAGAATTTTGATTTAGATCTTGAGACAGAGTTTGTCGTTGGAAAAATAAAATAAAATTCTAAGGAGCAGGTTTTATAACATGAATTCTGTGTTTGTGAATAATAAAATTTCACGAGCAATAAACTTTACGCACGCGAGATTCCAAACTCTTATTTTCATTTAAATCGAATCAAAGCGCTCGATCTACAACTCGTCTGTGCACCCTATGTCGAACCTCTATCTCCCTAACCTTCCTATCACTTGGCCATCAAAATTTCCCTGCGAAACTCCGCCGCGAATGGTAGATATTATCGAGTCCCATTGAAATCCGGTATCTATGGATACCGGAACCGAATTCAGAGTTTCGATCACGCCCAACGCTGTCCAAGAGATCTGGCCGAGATCGAAGGGGGAAGTCAGACGCAAAACAGCACTGCGCCAGGCTTGTCCGCCACTTAGTGATCATGGAGTTTCTACGGCACGGGCACATCGTCTCCTGCGCGGGCATGACACCGGCCAATCGCGCGAAATTACGTGGCGAGGCTGAAGGAAAACCAGAGGGAAGCGAGCAGAGCTCGGGGAGGAAGAAGGGGTTGAAAGAGAGAGAGAGAAACTGGCTCGATGGTAGGCAAGAGGGGAGGGAGACGAAAAATAAGAAGTAAAAGAGAATGGTGCGCGTGCCTCGGGGCGAAGTCTTGGGCCTCGCGTGCCCAGGCATGGCCTCGTCTCACTCTCGAGCGTTCGCGGTCAGAGGTCATCATCGAGCACGAGCCACCTTCGGGTTCTCAACCTCCCCTTGGGTGTGTTGTTGCCGACGCCGGTATAAAACTGCCTCATTAAAGGCGCTCGCGAATTCCGAGCGTGCCTCGAATCGGGACGAGCCCGTCGGATTTTATGGGGCTCTTCGCTGATGCGGGAACGTCCCATCGCTGATATACACTTCATTTTTTCTTATTCAGTTTCGGAGATCTCCCCCAACGTCTTGCTTCAACGCAGCGTTTAAAATAATGTAACATGCAAGCTCGTCTTGCCATTGACGACGGATGGAAATAGATTAATAACGAAATAAAAGTTGTAGAGGAAAATAGTTCGGATCAAAGGCACTTTTCTAAATGAATACGACGGCTTGTAATCACACTAAGTGGCCTGTTCGCCGTTTTAATGTCGTAAACACCCGTCCAACCTTGGAACTCGTTTCCGATCGAGAAAAATTCGCTCTTCGGCCAGTTTTTCCATCAGGCTTAACGGGATTAATTTTAAATCATACTCTACAACCGATTATTATAGTATATCCTGTGTCAGTTACGTTTTAACAGGGGTATATTCATTCCCGTTTAGCTCAAGAAACTTTGTTAATCCTTTGTATATAATTAACTGATTAAATGTGATGGACAAATTATGTATTAATATTGTTTTATAAAAATCTTCATTGTCGCAGTATGTTAGAGTCTGCGCGTAATCTAAAAAGAAAACTGCCCCTAATTTAGGGGATAGTTGGTACGAGGAGTATAATAGCTTGGACATTTGTAATTAGACTCCCTAGGTAATTCAGACATTGTGGGTAATAGTAGAGATCTATCAATTCTTGTTACAAAAGCCACGGAGGAGATACTGCTGTATCTCACTGGTGCAAAAGCTGGTCGGATACCGGTCGTCAGTAGCCGTTGATGTAGTCGGTAAGCAGGATATCTGCACCGAGTCGACGGGATAACGATTTTATACGTTGTTCTCTCAGTAGATGGTCGTAGTATGTATTCCACCCATTGAAATAGAGACATGATTCAAAACGCGTTTCGCTGTTCAAATTTGAACAAACACATTATCGTTTTTTCAGTGATTTCTTTAATCTACTTTTAAATACAAATTAATCTGTAGATTTTTTAATGGTAGATTTTTATTAGATTAGGTGATTTAAATTGGAATTATGAATCTTTACTTTCAAATCGAATGTTTCATTTCGTAATCGCTAATTTGTAACATGAAATGCGGGTCGAACATCGAAGGTGGCTCATTACGAATTGTCGAAGCCGACTATAATCGTCTGGAATATGCAAGCTCACCGTAGAATCGTGCCTGATTGTCGGCAATATCGGTGTGACGGATAGCTTTTGAGATTTACGCGAAGATACGATACTGCGCCTTTTCTTTCGCGGAATGAAGAAACGGCCGAAGACATTTTCTTACCGTTAACCCGATAGGATCTCCTTATTGATAGAAGTCCGCGAGGGGCGAGGAATTTTTAATTAGCCCGAAGCAGCTCGATTAAATCTTGTCGAGTAATTACGAGCCCCGGCTCGCGGCGCGGTGCAAGTATCGAGCCTCTTGTAACCGCGGCCCCAACTTCTTGCCTTCGCTTAGTTCCGATATTCGTCCGAGTTTCAATAGAACTTTATTTTTCAATGACAATCGTAAAGGTTTCTTGCGCCAACCGTAATTACACGTTCAACCATGGCGGTTCTTGCAGTTCTCCAGTTCTCATAGAATTCTACAGATATTTGCATGACCCGTGATGCAATCGAACGAATTGAGAACGTAACGGGACTTATTTTTTTACAAATATCTGTTGATTTCTTTTCTCGTCGATATACTTTTGGGCGTGTACTATGCGAGATACGATCCGGTACGAAGCCACCTTTTAATTAATCACAGCTGCATCAATTACTTTCACTTAGAGTTTCGCCTGATAATTATTATTTTATGTAAGTCGGATCACGAGCTCAGATCGGAATCGCATTGTATTATATTTCCAATGTGAAAGCGCTCGCACTTTGCGATAAGAGATATAATTTTATTGATAACGTTCCGTTGTTCCTTTGCTCATTTTATTTTCCATTCTCTTTCTATGAGCTACAGCTTCCTTTTAAAGCTTTCACTCTTTCCTTGGTCAAACCGTATCACTAATATTTTCAAACGCATCGCTTTTTAAAAATTATGTTCTAAGGGGTGAAAGCGTGCATATAAAACAGTCGACTGTATAACATTCGTGACGTGCATTCTTCAAGCTCGCGCTAGTCATAATCAAAGGGAGGCTTGATTTGCAATTAATGACTTCGCCGTTGATGATTCGTGACGATCTTCGACGCTCGGCTCTTTCGGCCACGGTAATTAATGTGTCTCGATTCATGACTCAAGATTTACGATCTCCTCTGCATGCAAGACCGTCTCAAAGTCTTCCAATCTGTTTTAACTACAATTGAACAACGCGAACAAAAATTTATTTCATTTTCCATGAAAATGAAGCCGGGAATAAAGTTTGACGTTGACCATTTTCCATCATTATCAATGTTGCATTTCCCATAGTGAAAACTAATGGTGAACATCGGGCAGCAAGAAAATCAGCATAAATCGAACCGAATGATAAATACGCCGTTTGATCTCGCGGGTAACGAGGTAGATTAAGGAGAAAAACGACACCGGATAAATTAATCCCGCCTCCCGTGGCTACCCGATCTCTTTTCGCAGTTGTCACTTATTCGAAAAAGGAACGCTGGCGATCGAATATATCTCACGTGTGGCGTGTTAGAGGCCGGTTAGAAAGTCGCCATCTACGATCATCGAAAATGTCCCTCATGCATTAATCATTGTCCGCGCTAGCGCGATTCTCTAACGACGCTGTTCGATTTCAATGACCGCGCACGGTTACAAGTTACATGCGAGCCAGATTGATAAATTAGGTTGCCGCGTTACGGTTTATCGTCGTTCACGAATAATTCTTCAATTCCTCCCCTTTTTCACAATTTTTCCAACTTGGTATCGCGTGTTTCAAACATTCTCTTCTGTCTTATCATAGAAAACTTTCAGAAGCATTAAAAAAGTGTTGTTTAATAATATAAATAAATTCAACGCGTCACCTCTTCCTTTAAAATTATTAGAATTGATTAGCTGACAAAATTGAACGAACCGAACTGTTTTAGGCACTCGAATAAAAAAATAATTTCCTCAAATAATTGTTTAAACGACGTGAAAATAGCGAGGTGGATTCAGAGTACGGATAAAGCGGTGATTACAAAAGGAGCTGGTAACGTTTCCAGTGGAGCATTCATTCCGAGAGTTATCGCGACGTATCCGTGACGGTGAAAGAACGTGAAAGCAATTAGGGCGTCGGATCGCCGAGATGAAATCTGCGTATGAATTGACGGAGCTGGAGAGCGCGTTGATGAAGTCGCCGGGCCTCCGCCTCGCGCCTGGCCCTCGCCAGAGGATCGATGCGAATGAAAATGAAGCCGGGAATAAAGTTTGACGTTGACCGGCGATCTTAATTAGGCGACTTAATCCCGTATCTTAATTTCGAATTAATTCCGCGTCGGAATGCAGTTATAACAACTCGATTCAATACGCCTCTTCCCGTGATCCAGTTTAATTAATTCTCTTTCAATATTTCCTGATTTATAATTGACTTTAATTCACTCGCTCCTGCAATTCTTGTTGCTTTCGAGAATTAATATTGCGGATAAAGTGAACCGCTATAGGAGTAGAAAATAAAATCAATGTAAAGACATTCGTTGCGTGGAAATTAATTAGGAGTCTTACTACGTTGAATCAATCTTTGTGTTTCAAGCTCAACCTTTAAACTAGAAAGCGACCGGTGATGAATAACACTTTCACAATCTAATTACCGGTACAAATATTATCAATCAAGCGAACCTGTAGAACTGCACAGTTATCCTAATTGTAGAACGGTGTAACAGTAAGAAAACGAGGAACACACAGTAATTGGGGGTAAATGGCGCGAGGGTGCGGCGCGGTTGAAATTAAAAGCCTGGGGATTCGCGATGGGGGCACGAAAATACGTAATTTGCTCACGTGTTCCGTGTCATTGCCGTCCAGCACTGGTCAACGCAGTCGGATAATGCCCGGTAAATTCCAAACGATTATCTACGTGCCTGACCGACCTTAGTGCCGTCCGTGCGCGAGCGCCAAGGAACGTGCAAAATTACGTGAGAATAGTAACGATTTTCAAAAAATGATAAATTGATCTCTCTCGAGTTTCATGTGAATATGAGTTTAGAAGAATTTTAAGCATAATTGCTGACAGAAAATAAAATCAGCTTATTTTACTCATTATAGAATATACAATATAAAGATAACTGTTTAATTATTGTGAGAATTAAATATTCATCAGAAATATATTAGAGAATTCGTAAAGACAAGAGTGTGTCAATAATTTCAGGCTGTGCATGCAAACCTAGTCCGTCAATCGTCTCGCACGATCCGAGCAACGATTACCGATTTGCACAATTTTTCAACCTAACGTCTAGCACGATTTCCCTGCTCCCCAGTGTGAAATAACGCAAAGTGAGATGATAGGGTGGTAAATGAAGGGATGGACTCGAGAACGAGTTCGTTCTCAAGATAAATCATCAAATTATCTATTAATCTTAACATATTTACGACCAATCAAGCGTAACTACATTAATCTTATTATGCGTGAAACTGTTCGATGATTCTGGAGGAGATCGTTATCTGAAATGAACTCGTAAGATCGACTCGTTGATCGAGTCTCAATATTTAAGTTTTTATCAGGAGCAAATTGATTCCATTTCCTTATCGAAATCGTGATAGTTCTTCGGCGATTTCAGGCACTTCCGGTTGTTAAAAAACGATCGACTTTCTCAATGAAGTCGTCCCCAGCGAACGGATCCACGTGTTTTTTCAGCGCGCGGCATTTTTTCTCAGGGATCTCGTTCGGAGCGGCAGACAGGGAAAAAGTCTAACGTTGCTCGAACCCGTTTGCCCTAGATAGCGCGGGCAAGAGATGTCCGCGCCCGCTCGCTCGCTCGCGTGTGCGCGCACACGCACGGACACGCTGGCGATCGCGGCGCGACGCGTACGTAGGCATTATGAACGAAGGAACAAGGTGCGTTGGTCACTGGGGCGTTGACCTGGCTGGACCAAAGGAGCGCGAGCGGAATCTCGCCTCTCCCGGAGGATGAGAGGTGAAAGAGTGCTTTTTTCCTTCTTTTCTTTCAAATTATTTCATCTCGCCTTGCGACTTTCAATTCCCTATTTTCTATCGTTTTTCGACGAACAGGATCATTTTGAAACGTGGGTGAAACGTAGGGCCTTCGATTAACACAATTGCGATATTTCATTATCGACAATTAATTAATTAATTGAACAGTCGAATGACTTTTTTAGAATTTGATTGGGTTATATCACGAAATTTGATTTCATCGAATGACGATAATTAAGTATGTTTGCAGAACAATAAAATAACATTCTGATTTAAACTTTCGTTGATGCTTCTAATTAGGATTAAAAAGGTCGATGTATTATCACGTTTGTTTAAGAACGAAAGGATTCTTGAACTTTATGCTCTATTATTGCGGTTTGATAGCTTAGGATCGTTTAGCACTTAATTTATTAGGCGATAGAGTTTACTGCTTCAATTATCGAAACGTTAATTTTACTCCTGTCTCTATTAGCGTTCTAAGAACTATTAAAGAAACTCAAAAATAGAAAGTATTAATTTTTAATTTACACTGTATTGGAATTAATAGCTCCTGAGAATTTCTTCAGTACACAATGGCTATTAGCATAATTTATCCTGTGATCATTAAAATATAATTTCGTGGGTGTTTGATAATTTTATTGACTCGGCTGTGTTTCACGGTCGCGAACCCTTCGAGAAATCTCGATTCCTTCGACGGGCAGAGCTGACCCAATTCCGGGACGCGGACAATCACGAGTTGCACAAACGGCTACTTAATGAACATTTAACAGCCGTCTATTACGTTTCACTGTAATCACGCATCGGTTCCGTACGCTTAACGCTTTTTCGATTCGGTCGACGTGGTAATTACGGCATTCGTGGACTGGCCACAATAACGATTATAACGTTTCGGTAACGTTGCGAGACCGTTCGAACGGTGCTCGAAGCGGATCTCTCGAAAGAAAGAAGGAAGGAAGCACGGCATGAAGAAAGATAGAAAAATGAAGTAGATGTGGCAGAAAAAAGCACTTGTTCGATTACCACCCCTCCCACGCTTTTTGTCCGCCGCCGTTTAATTTCGTGCTGCTCGTTCTTCCACTTCCTTTTTTTTTTTTTTTTTGATTAATTAAACGTTTAACGAGTCCAAGCGGTTTTGTTGCAATTCCAGTCTTACTTTTTAACCCGGTGCACCTGCCGTTGACCCTTTGAAAGTTTCTTCTTTTTATCAACATCATTTTACGAGCCATTTCATTGTATTTAATGAATAACGCCACGAGAATAACGTGTCCCGCGGTATTACATTGTTGTACGTTATTGAGAGAGCTCGTTGTTCGATGCACCTTAACAGGCCGCTCGATCCTCCTCCTCCTCCTCCTCCCTTCTATCTCCGTACAGTTATTCACGCGGCATTACGTTATGAAGGATCAATGCGACTCGCGAGTTCTTTGATGCGTCACCGTGCTCGTTTCGATCGGCCAGCCATACAAACGCAGCGATTGTTGAATTTGTCAAGACTTTCTCAATGTACTCTCTCAGCTGGCTCGCTGACTTCCCCATCAGATATGCTAATTCGCTTTCCTACCTCGTTCGTTAATCGTGCAAGACGTCAATCCTCAAATCCTGTGGGTTTCAAATGGAAAAATCACTTTACCACTTTCCAGATCTCTTAGACTTAAGCTTCTTCAATTTCTTGGCGTTAAAGATTTCCGGATTCTGACGAGATTCCCGGGGTGAAAAATAAGGATACCATGTACGACGCGACGATACGCTCCAGTTCTCGCCATCGAAAGTGAGCACGTCGATGCACGTAATCGGACTCACTTATCTCGCGGTCCAGTCAGCTGTTGGCTATTGTCATGACCTCAGTCAAAGAGAACGCGAAGAAAGTAGAAACCCGGCGCGAAAACTTGCGAATACTAATTTACGAAGTCATAAAACAGGACAATGTCTGTAAATCTTTATTCAGGCGACGCTTTTCAGTCGCACTGTCTAATAGTTAACGTGTTGTTAACACGCTGATGACTCAATAGAAATCCAAGTGTATATATTTAAATCTATGAAAATGTGGACGTATCTCAATGAAAAATGACGGAGTCTTATAGAAGTATTGGTCTAAAGTCAAATCAAATCATTTCTCCTTTTATCAAATACATACAGACAACTATCATCAATCATCGTACCGTTTCACTGACGGATTCCCATCGAGCTTTACCTGACTTCAGATATCTATTTCACACAACCCCATAACTCGAGCGCGTAACAAGGCCCGAGTCTATTAAGAACGCATCTTTAAATCTCCCATAAAGGATCGCGCGGCATTTGAGAACTTCCATAACGGCGTCAGAGCTCGTCATCCACGTTCAATGGGATCACGAAGTCGCGATCCGGAGGACTTATCCGCGTGATCTATCGTACCGAATGGCGAACGCAACGGTTCGACCGATCGAGACAGAATCGTTTCGAAGGAGGAAAGAATTGGGGATGAGGCGAATACGAATATCGCGGCAACGAGATTCTGATCGACTCGTTTCTCGATCGCGAAACCGCAAGGAATGGATGCTGTGTGCCCTAATGGCCGAGTAGAATCGAACCGTGTCTCGTTTTGCTCTTTCTATTTCTCGACCAAGCCTTCTTTTCTTCCTGGTACTCGCTTCGAACGAACAAAGCAGGGTGCATACGTATTTATGATTTAAGGCAGTGAAACGAAATGACCAAGTCGTGTCTTGAAGCATCTTTTATTTCTTAATTATTGAGGTACATTCGTTAAATTATCTTGTAGAATCTTGTTCGATCAATTCAAATATAATTTTCTTATTCACAAATTACGTGGGAATTTAATAAGACTGGTTGCACGCATGTCCTGCAATGGAACTGAAGCAAGAACACGTTTATTGAAAAAGGTAGCTAATTCCGTTGGATATGGCGAAAATCGACAAAAAGAAACTCGCCAGCGAGATGAGTTTGAGTAAGGAAATCTGTGGGCTCGATTCCGTAATAATCGTGGCCGCGCTCGAAGACTCGCGCAATTCGAGTCTAATCGCGTGGTCGAAGAGACGTGATTGTAATAACAAATCTCGCAGACCACGCCTATTTACCATTATCATTGGCCGGGATAAGAAGAGATACAGCAATGGTCGGGGGGTCTGGATCGTGATCGCAACGTCCGTTCGATCCAGCGACACGCAATTGGCAACGTGATTTTCTGGTAATCGCTGCCCCGCATTCGTTTCTGCTTTTCTCGTTTAAATTGTTTCCTGATCGATCGACTAGAAGTCGTTTACGAAATTTAATAGGGAAACGCAAAACGTTTAAAGCAATTTGACGTAAAACAAAAAGTTCGTACCGTCCACGTGAATGATTTCGTACAACACAGACGATGGGTATAATTTCGCCTAGATTAATAAAAAGCAAGAGTAGAAGGCAAACGAGGGAAGAACGCATTAAGTAAGATTTAAAGCGGTTTTTAATGCTCCGCAACATGTTTACTCAACTTTCCGGGCTCGCAACGTTAATTACAAATTTTGTTAGAGTTCCGGGAACTATCTTCGAAATTACACGAGCCAGCATACGTGGCGGCTCTCAAACTCTATCATCCTGATCTCATTAACCTTCACACATCCCCCGCAGCTCTCTCACTTATCTCATTAAACTTCACCTACGATCTTCAGCCAAGATATCAGCGCTCGTGCACCGCGTTAACTTGCATCAACCGTTTCTTTCTCTCGTTTGCAGATGTTTTATCCTGCTGAAAACGCGATGTTTGACTCTGTCGTCTTTTGAAAGAAATACGCGTCCAGCCTCGTCTCTCGCAAGCTCGTGGATAAAACGCGAATCGATTCGACGAATTAATTTTTCACGTGTCTCGGGGCATCGGAAAGCCGACGCGACGGGAACAGCTCGCGAGAAAATCGAGCGGAGATAAGCGGATACAGGTAGGTCGGGGCGAGGCGGACGGGGACGTCGTCGTGCCATTTGTACAGCAATATATTATCCGAGCAGAGCCAGTATTACGTCGTATCGTGCAGGTTGGATGGCCTTTACCATCAGGGACATTGTGCGGCTCCCATACGTGGCCACATATTGTGCGACACGGACGTCGCTATCTGCATCCGGCAGAGACACCCTTACAAGAGACGTGAAAATATGCTCAAAGATTTCTCCGGGGAGGGACGTCAATGCGTGTCCCCGTCTCCTACCCGCCGAGAGACGTATTCACCATTATCGAGCAATCCTAATCTGAAAAATGTATCTCACCATTGCCGTTCGACGATCGACACGCGAACGCGCGTGGGGTGAATTCCCGCGTCCATTCTGTTTGCTATTGCCACGGGTTACTCGAGGTTAATGCTGTTTTCCTTCACCCGGGATTTTCCTATGATTCGGAGAACATCTCTTGCATTCGTGTGATCGAACAAACCGTCATCATTTACACTTTCATTTCTCCATTAGTAAATAACAATCTGTATTACACCTACGCAATTACTAAATTGCGACAGTTTTTCGGAGTTCATCGTTTCGTGTTCTTCCAATTTCGAAATTGACAGAGAATTCTATACCGTCTTTTTTTTAACAATTTCCAATAATCTATGGATGTATTAAAATTTTTCAAACTGTATATTGAAAGAGCGTCTGGTCTCACGTAATTGAAAAGATGCTTGCGAAATTGTAATTCATATTTTTGCGAACAACTTCTAAACATTGCGGTTGCAGTCGTTTCTAGAGCACGGCGGATCTATTTTTATTTGAGGTAACACATTGTAAATCACGAGAAACGTGCGGCGTTCCACTTTCATAGAAGCGTACGCGTTCGAAATTCCCCCGCTTACGTCACGATATATCGAGCAGCAGTTCTTGTAACACGGTCGACGTATCTCCCCTTGTATCCTGACACGGGGGAATGCGTCGAACGAGTTCGTTAACCATTCTTTCTTTTTGCTTGTTCCACACCGTGCCTTTGCCCGCCTCTCGTTCCCTCGCGATTCGACACGGATCCACGCTGCTTTCGGCAGTGATCTCATAATTACGCACGTGGGTGACTTTCTCGCGACAATCCTCTCCTTGCTGAAGAAACAGTGTCAAAAAAAAAATGTACAATAGAATAAATAATAANTGGAACGTTAATTTAAATATTTTTAATATCAATTTTGATACGAATTATGACAAATGTTCATAATATATTTTATACTTCACACATTCAAATATTTTATTAATTCACCAAGATTACGAAATTCTGTAGGGGGTAAGTTTGATATGAAAAAAAATGAGACGATTCAATTGGATGAGAGAGTTAGGAGGAGCTCAGAGAAACGAGATCAGAATACCATCCGTCCGAGATGGACAGGTGCGCATAAAGTGGAGGGAGGAAAGAAGGAAAAAAGAGGTGATCTGTCTTGGTATGCCGGACGGACCAGCCTCCTTTGGAAGCTTCGGTTCCAAGGTCCGTTCAGTTCCCAGTCGCTATTCATCTGACCCGAATATTTTCACTCGTTAAAGGCTTGATATCGATCCCTGTGATAACAAAGGGAAACTCGGAAACGGGAATTGTTTCAAGAGATTGCGAAAATTTAAAGGGAACGGATCGAGACATTGTGCTTAATACGAAGAGCGTTAGAAATTCGTAAAACAAGAATTATCAGCTATTCAAGATTTTTAAGGAATCGAATACAATTATAATAAAAATATGCAAATCCAGAATAAATTTCTTAATTTCAAATTCATAATTAAAATTCCATGGAACAGACGAGATATCAAGTATAAAACGTCGTGAACAATCTTCTCTTACAGACAAGAATCTGTCGGAAGAAAAACATGCAAAGCTACAGTGGATTCCCTAATTGCAAGCGTATAATCAGCCATCATCGTAATAGCATTTCTGTAGAACTGGCACTTGTGACGTAATCGTTACCAATTCATCACCGATTACGGTTCAATTATTCCGTCATAAATCGGCCGCGGAATTGGTTCGGTCGTTTCGTTTGTTGGTTTTTTGCAACAATATTAAGTCGCGGTGCGTAACGCACAACGGCGTGTGCTTCTAAGCAAGTTTATTGCAGTTTAAATTATAGTATATACCCGCCACGCTGCTAACCGTTCCGAGTAAAACATTCTTTCTTAATGAGCGTCTTATTTCACGTTCGCCGTTGCTCATATTTGGGTTAACGTATGGAGGAATTTCCCCCTGTCACACGATGCCGACATTTTTTTCTCCCTCGGCTACGCGTTATTCATAAAAATATCAGAGTTAAATAAAAGTCGCGGCTCTAATTGCACACTACGTCTCGTTTCGAATTCTGTCTATTTAATTAACTCATATCGCGTCAAATTAAAGTTCATTAAACGTTTTAAATTATCAGACGATTTGAAGTATTCAGAATTATCATTGTCCTTCGGTTAATAGTGCAACAAGAACTGTGTGTAGCAGAATTTATTAGTGCGCATCCCCGTTCGAAGATTATGCTAATCTCCTTTAACATTTCATTTTCAAACGTGTTCGCTCGTCCAAAGATAAACCGGTCGATCGAGTATCGACGCCATTACGATTACATACGTATACTACGATTCCCGATACTGTGCCTAGAGTCGAACCGAAGAAATGTCGACTCTGCAAGTTCTTCATATATGATTAGGTTACCATCGTCTGTATAAGAATCAATCGCGAACATCCACGTTTACGAGCAATTTTTACTTCAATAAATGTGTTCGCGCATGCTGAATTATTGATTCGCTACATACTAAAAGCAACGAAACCTCTCAGTTCTACTTACCGGATGCTAATTGGAAGAGCAGCCAGTGAACGGAGATAGCGAGAGAAAGAAACGGAAGGGTGGTCGAACGGACCGGTCCTGAAATCGATCGAAAGAATGCATCGATCGCCGTGCAGTTGGTTGCGATTCAAAGTGACGACAAGATCTCGAGGTGGCGAGTTCTACTGTCACGCTTATCTACGAGGAGCGCAAATCGTAAACGTGAGATGGAGAAACGATTCGCGAGGAATACCCTTGATATCGTTTGGAGCGGCATGGTTTGATTGATAGGAACGTAATGGTGCGAAAATTGGCGAATGAGGAGATTGCTACTGCTACTAGACGCGTATCCGATGAAGAGTAATAGGATAGAATATTTGATTTGAAGGTTCGTGTCGGGGGCATTGAACTTGATTCGAGATTGGAGAACACAATTTTATTGTCTCGAACACTGTCGCTACATATTATCAGTACATGAATGGAAATATCTGTTACGAGTAGAGAATCCGTTAGATAGATTGGATGAGATATTGGCAACAAGTGTCTCTGACTTCTGCCAATTTCATGCCTCAATAATTTAAATCAATTCCTATCTCTCGTTCCCTTGCATAACGATAAGTTCTGCAAAGGAGATCGTACCGGTATGCCATACGTATATTATACAATGCGAAGATAAGCGAGACACCGAGAGCATAAAGATAAGAGACTGGCAATGCCCCTCGAGAATCAGGTTGATCGAACGGAATCGTGCAGATGGAAGGATGAAAGGGCGTGTGGACTGGAAAAAAAGGAGGACTGGAAGAAGCAGAAGAAAATGGAATAATGCGCGTGCACGAGGCGAAGTGGTTCTAGTAAATCGTAGTATCGAGCAAGTATCATCGATACGTCTCTCAGGCATGAGACAGCAGCATCGGGACAAAGCGAGGCGGCAAGCGGTCCAGCCTGGTCGAGGAGACAAGTTGCCGGCACGGGAGGGGAGACCGAGTGGACAGTCACGGAGGAAGAGGATCTCGAGGAGGAGAACGGGACGGGCGAACGTGCACGTACGACGTTCTCTCGCGAAGGTGGACGAAGCTGCGGTGATGGTGATACCGATGGTATCGTGGCCGACTGGTGCCCGATGGTGGTGGTGCCCGAGACGATGATGGTGGTGGTCGCCGAGAGGTCCGTCGACGGTGGTGGTGGGCCCGGCAACACTTGCTCTCGGCTCGCAGGAGAGAGATTTGCCCCCTCCTGCCGCGGGCGGCGCCACTCGAGGAGATCCTTTCCTCTTTTCGCCTCTAGGCCATTCTCGAGAGGTGCGCGCGGCTACGTGGTGTCACACGATCGGTCCTCGTCGACCTTCGACCGATACTCGGATTTCTACGTGACTTAACCGAGCTTCGGATTTTTCGAAAAAACAGTTACTCGTGTGAAACTTCGAATCGACCTCTTCCTGCTCGGTCTCGACCCCGCTTCCTCCGGTGGATCTTCTCGCCCCGCATCCTCCGCCCCCACGTGACACCGGCGACCACGTGACCGAGATAGAGACCGTGGATCTTGGAACGTCAACATCCGACATCGCCCGAGGGATCGGCCGTTCGAGGATGATTCGACGTGGACGTTGATCGACCTGTTGCGTAACCGCTGTTTCCGCGCGCGATATCCTCCATATCGGTCAAAGGATCACGGCTGCTGTTCGCTTTTATTGTTGTGTCAAATCCATTTTGACCGGACACTGAGATCCTGAAGAATTGCCTGACCAGTAAATCAGTCGCCGGTATGAATGAACGGTGCAACGCGAGAAGTGAGTAATTGTACGAAACCAGACAAGTGAAAGTTGTAAACTTGATGAATGAATTAAAGAAAGGTTTATGATGGTTTGACTCGTTAAGATCGAAGTTAGAATGGACGAGTGCGGATCGTGGTGCACGAGGTATCGAGCCGAGGGAGTCGTGATGCCGGCAGGAAGTGTTCGCGAATCGATCGGTGCAATCTCATTACCGGTAGCGGACCGCGAGTCGACTCCGCGGTGAAATCGGGCCGAGCTGAATGTGAGAACGGTTTCGCCGGTAAAGAACGTTGCAAGCGAGCTCGCCACGTGACCACGCTCACCGTTTACGTTTTTGCGTCGCGCCAACGCGTCGCTAGCAAAATCACGTTGAATAGTGCCCGTCGTCCAGCGCGCATGGAAATAACCTGATCAATGATGCTTCTGATCGCATCGCAGATATGGATCTATCGATACGACGATGGCCGCATCGTTTAACGCGAGCTGCAGCGATTTCTGTAATTTCTGACGATTTAATTACACGTCGGTCGACGCGTTATTCAGCCGAACGGACCGGGCGAAAGAATTCAGGTTTCCTGCGTCATCGATCAGCAGAACCGGTGGACAGCCGGCGACTTTAATGCCCGCAGAGAGACGCGCGCCGCGGGATCGTTTTACGTCGGGTTTTAAAACCACGTTCCACAGTATCGATCTTTCCCGATCACCTTAATAGTGAATTGAAAATAATTTTAAATTCTTTATATCGTAAAATGAAATGTTCCTCAATCTTTGAGATGATAGAGAAAATGAAACGTCACGATTCTGTAATGTTCATCGTTCATTCTGAGAATCGTTAAACAGAGACGGTGGTGCTGATATCATGACAACTTGAATAACGTCTTTCAATAATGATTGCATAATCAATCTTTGAAACTGATAAATATTCAGTTGAGAAACATCAGTTCGTAGTTCGATAATTTGAATAGCGTGTTTCAAGCGATTTTTAATTGCGAATCGAATCGTCCGCGATCGAGAGCCCCGCGTTTTCAGGTGGCAGGTGTTTCCACCGGTTGGGAGGAAAAAGAGGGTCACGCTCGTTTGGAAAATTGGACGTGCCCCGGCGGGAATCTGTTTAGCGGTGAGCGGCACCGTTATCGAGGACAGGCGATTTATCAGCCCATTGTCTTCTGGGCTGGACGAACGCGAGCTGCTCTTTCCTTTGTGGATCACGAATCTGGTGGCCTTAACGAACGTCAACGGGGCGGCGTACACCGGAGAGACAAGTTCCGTCGAGGAAAGTGATTAATGAAAGCCAGTTTCGTCGGACGAGTATAACTCCGATCGAATGTCAACGGGCCAGGAGTTCGTAGTAGGCGGATTCGAAAGGAGAGTGATTGATAGAGAACCGTGTCGCGAATCGGAACCGTGGGAGAAACATTCCTGATCATCGGATGACAATTCGATATTTTTACCATCTCAACGTTGGCCGTTGATAATTAAACAATTGCAGACGAATGACTGCGCGACTATAATAAAGTAGAAACGTCGTGGGTGAACTTACTGTTTTCACTCTCAGGATTAATTGTGAATAATTAAAAATCGTATGGCGAACGAAGTGAAATAAGGCGCTGGTCGAGATTCGGAAGATTCTATGAACGTCCGTACTCACGAGAGTGGAGGTGCTTGGTTGCCACCTCTGAGCGTAACGTCGAAGACGATAGTCGAGCGTCCGCGAATTCCGGTGATCGTGACCGAGGAGGCATCCGCGTGTGCATCGAGAAAAGTGGCTCAACATGTCCGTGCTGGAAACCGGCGAGGCCGACAGAACGACGATGTCACCGCTGGACGAAGTCGTGTCCCCGACGAGCGTCGAGTCGGAACTGATGGTCACCGACATGTTGGACGAGCACGAGGCCACGCTGAACCACGAGCACAGGGACGGCGGCAAGCGCAAGAGAGACACGGACGGCGAGGAGCTGACACCCAGGAAGTTGCCCTCGCTCACCAGGAACAACAACGACGTGGGCTTTGTCCTCGAGGAGAGCGCCGACGACGATCTCCACGAGGACAGGGATGACGTAAGTCTACAATTTTTACAGCAATTTCGTTCGTACACGATATTTGGATCGTCGATTTTATTTATCGAGAGAAGAATTTTATCAGACGAACGAAATTAATTATTTTTTACAAAAGTGTCAACTGGTCATTCATTTTCATTTACGAATTATAACGATGAATAAAGATATAATGTCTCTACGTCATAAAGTAAACACTTGATTCGAATTAAGTAGAATATTGCAAAACCGTACAAGCGTACGTATACCTAAAACACGGATCGAACACGGATTCGGAGAGAAGGGAATTCGAGTTAACGTCGATAGCACTTAATAACACGATGGCAACATTAATTGCGCGACATTATTTCCTACGATCGGCGAAGACGTTTCGTACGTCTGGCGAAAAACGAACGTGCACGGGGTTTGCCATATCACGAAACTTGAGAATACGGCGCATCACCGGCGTCGCTCGTTTCAGTGACATTTATCCTCTTTTAAAGCGTACTCTATAACCCTGTTCGACGGACGGGTCTCAAACTACATTGCGTAGAAACTAAATTCTCACGTGGCAAGTGAAAGAGCAGCTGTCGGTTCAAGTGTCCGCCTACGCGCGGTTATACCTGTTCCACTGTCGTGAACGTATTCAACTCTGACGTACGGCAACAAATCAGGTGTCCGGGCTCAAGGGACTATAATAAAACGAAGCTATTAGCGCCGTCGTATTTACGGTTCAGGAAGCTCGATCCACGCTCCTTATCTAGTCAAGGCACCCTTTCGTAGATCCGAAAAAAACCCTTCGATCCAAAGCCTCTTTCATTCTGATCTTGCCGATGTTTTACAAAAATAATCATTTTTTTTTTAATGAATTATGAATTAGTGCTGGAAATATGATTACAAGACAACCGACACATAGACGACAACGTCTTTAATTAAAATATTCTTGTCGCAATTTGAACCAAGGTTAAAGATGAAACCTTGTTAGCATAAATTACATGCACTCCATAAAGAGGATAACCATAGAAAGTAAGTCGAAGTCGTTATCAAATTCTTTTTAAATGCATAACGAAGCACGTCATCGTTTATTGCTTCATACTGTAACTGTTATAATTGCTGCCATAAACGTTGCCTGCAAGTGTTCGTTAAGAAGCAGCGATACGTAAAAGTATTCATACGTTCACGAGTCCCCCGCAATTTTTACAGAAATTTTAAGATATCCCCAAATATCGACGTGGTACGAGACCTTGCGGTTTCTCTGAAATTCTTTTATTTTCACACTGCTTTTCGTTACTCGCTAAATTTCACGCTGATCATAAAATCCTCCATCGCCTGGCTTAACGGTCAACGAGTATCATTCACACGTCCTCGATTGGTTCCTCCTTCGTGTTCCCCGACACCTCACAGTCTGGCTCTCTCAGTCGTGAATTGAAATTATACAAAAATGAGACAACAGGTGGATGACGTTTTTTCATCTCTTCTATAATAATCACAATTTACTTTCAATATTTTATCTGAAGGATATTATGACGGACAATCTTGCTAGATTACGATTGGCAGTAAGCAATTTGACTTCCAAAAGTGTGAAGGATGTCGCTAATTTTTGCAACCGATCGAGGAAGCGTTCGGAAACGAGGACAGAGATCGGGGCGCGTAGGCAGGATCGTCGTAGGATTCGAGTGCGGCGTGCGCGAGGTCACGAAACGGGTTTCAGGAAAAATCTACGCGCGATCCTGAGATGCGACCACGCGCTATCCTATATCTGGCCGACCGCCGCCGCTCGGATGCCGATCCCCGTCGAACACCATTACAGATTCCATTAACCGCGTTTCCTGCCGGTGCGTGTCCACATGGGAAAATTTTCTCTCTCGCCGAATGGTTTCTCTCGTGCGGATAAAATGGAATCCGGGATATGATTATGCCGGGTATGTAGGTGTATCGGAGTCAGGTGAAATTGGTTTATCGACGGAACCGAGATTAGAAGATTCTTTGATAATTCAGTGAGATATTGGACAATCAAATTGGCTTTATACCATGTGTGATCAAAGGTCGTAATAAAGCATTTATATTTATACTGTATTTTAACTCGTAATTCACGTTCTCATGGGAGTGGATGTATTTATATAAAAACGTTAAATACCCAATGCATCAAACAACAATTGCTTAGAAAATTTATCTTATTGTCCGCGTAGCCACGTTGATAAGAAAAAAAAATTCAGAATAATAAACGATGCGCATAACGGAGAGTTAATGACTTCGAAAGGCCTATAAAGAATCCGCGTACGCGGTTTCAAAGCGTACAGAGAAGCTCACCGGAAAGGGTAATAGGTGAATATGGTCCGGTGCACCGCCAAGTTGCGGACAATTTATTTACACACGATCCTGAGATGTGTCGATCGTTGCGCGGCGGCACGGCCGAGCGTGTTTACCCCTGATGCCAATTCCAATAGAATAGCGCCGGGGATTCCATCGGCCGTATTTCCAGTGGACGCGACCGTAAAAAATCATCCGCGATCGTTACCGGCTCGAACCTCAGCATCGAATTTACCGTTCGTTGTAGCAACACGCGATTCCTACCGCCTGAACTTTGCGGAACACGCGTGTTCCCTGAAATTTAATATTTCAGAAAGGTAACGCGGTTCTTATATCGCGGAGGATTAGTTCGACCGATTCGTGGAAAGATAACGCTATTGGCATTCGGATTGCAAAATTATCTGCACACGCTGGCTACGTACAATTTACCAAAACGGCTTTCTATTATTATAATATTCGAACCACCATCGTAGAGTATAAATTATTGAAAATCTAATCCTGGTTTATGGTTCTTCTGAAATAAATAAACTCGGTTCGTTATGGAACGGAGAAATGTAAAGAATTTCTTCTGCCCAGAACAATTCCAATAAATTCGGACGAACGGTCGTTTTTTTCATCTCTTCTATAATAATCACAATTTACTTTCAATATTTTATCTGAAGGATATTATGACGGACAATCTTGCTAGATTACGATTGGCAGTAAGCAATTTGACTTCCAAAAGTGTGAAGGATGTCGCTAATTTTTGCAACCGATCGAGGAAGCGTTCGGAAACGAGGACAGAGATCGGGGCGCGTAGGCAGGATCGTCGTAGGATTCGAGTGCGGCGTGCGCGAGGTCACGAAACGGGTTTCAGGAAAAATCTACGCGCGATCCTGAGATGCGACCACGCGCTATCCTATATCTGGCCGACCGCCGCCGCTCGGATGCCGATCCCCGTCGAACACCATTACAGATTCCATTAACCGCGTTTCCTGCCGGTGCGTGTCCACATGGGAAAATTTTCTCTCTCGCCGAATGGTTTCTCTCGTGCGGATAAAATGGAATCCGGGATATGATTATGCCGGGTATGTAGGTGTATCGGAGTCAGGTGAAATTGGTTTATCGACGGAACCGAGATTAGAAGATTCTTTGATAATTCAGTGAGATATTGGACAATCAAATTGGCTTTATACCATGTGTGATCAAAGGTCGTAATAAAGCATTTATATTTATACTGTATTTTAACTCGTAATTCACGTTCTCATGGGAGTGGATGTATTTATATAAAAACGTTAAATACCCAATGCATCAAACAACAATTGCTTAGAAAATTTATCTTATTGTCCGCGTAGCCACGTTGATAAGAAAAAAAAATTCAGAATAATAAACGATGCGCATAACGGAGAGTTAATGACTTCGAAAGGCCTATAAAGAATCCGCGTACGCGGTTTCAAAGCGTACAGAGAAGCTCACCGGAAAGGGTAATAGGTGAATATGGTCCGGTGCACCGCCAAGTTGCGGACAATTTATTTACACACGATCCTGAGATGTGTCGATCGTTGCGCGGCGGCACGGCCGAGCGTGTTTACCCCTGATGCCAATTCCAATAGAATAGCGCCGGGGATTCCATCGGCCGTATTTCCAGTGGACGCGACCGTAAAAAATCATCCGCGATCGTTACCGGCTCGAACCTCAGCATCGAATTTACCGTTCGTTGTAGCAACACGCGATTCCTACCGCCTGAACTTTGCGGAACACGCGTGTTCCCTGAAATTTAATATTTCAGAAAGGTAACGCGGTTCTTATATCGCGGAGGATTAGTTCGACCGATTCGTGGAAAGATAACGCTATTGGCATTCGGATTGCAAAATTATCTGCACACGCTGGCTACGTACAATTTACCAAAACGGCTTTCTATTATTATAATATTCGAACCACCATCGTAGAGTATAAATTATTGAAAATCTAATCCTGGTTTATGGTTCTTCTGAAATAAATAAACTCGGTTCGTTATGGAACGGAGAAATGTAAAGAATTTCTTCTGCCCAGAACAATTCCAATAAATTCGGACGAACGGTCGATGATAAAGAGAACCGAGGTGTCGCGAAAACGCGAGCGTGTCGACGCGGACGATCGGTGCCACTTTACGGGACGTAAAATTCCGGAATGTTCTCAAGCGAACGCGATAAGGGATTCAATCTTCGTAAATTGTATTTACTCGGTACACGGCGCGAAGTCGTAAATTCCTGCGGGATGTTCGCATTTTATATCCGTCAATATGAATACTCTTATGCTCATTAATTTCGGGATACCGACTCGTGTCATTGCCGTGACTGATTCTTAATGAACCCTTTCCGTTTGCGATTTTACCACCTCGATTACAAAGTGCCGATACGTGATAAAACTTTTATGTAGAGAAAATCTCATTACACCGATTTTATTAAGCATTTATAATGCAAATATAAAATCGATGATTAAACGGGGATCGAATCTGTTACTGCGTTACAAAACATTATTTCATTTTTATATTTGCCAACAAGTGAACATATTCAGGCTGCGTGTTCTGACAGTCAGTTTTGTCACCTCCTGTGTTTATCATTGGTATATGCATGTATAATAAAACCGTTCACTTTCGACAGATTGGACGGTGGAAGCGAGAAGGCGGTTACGACACCTGTAATCTTCATAATCGGTCGCAATTTACACGCCGACGAAAACCGATCGTTCAGGATAATTTGCGTACGATTCGTGAGAGAATAGTTTAGCTTTAACGTCGCGTCGTCATTTATCCTCGACTTTATTGTATTCTCTCCTACCGCGAGCGCGTAAACTGCCTCGGCGAGCGGTCCACTAATGACTCAATCTTCTATTCGCGGCACGACACGTTAGCTGCTTCTGATTCATAAAAAAAGAATTGCAGCGCTCGTTTAAAATCGACGAAGTTCGATGCATTCCTGATTTCATTTTAATTGCATCGGTTGCTGTTTTAAATTTAAAACGCTTATCGGCAAAAAGCAGAACAATTTTAATGAGCTCAAATCGATAACATAAGAAGATCGCGTCCTCTCGTTTCAATTAGGTACAACGAAGTAAGAGCGACGAGTATCGGCGCGGGCAGAAGCCAGGCGGAAGCGTATAATTCCTCCGATCAGCGAGTACTTAAGCCCCGCAGCGATCCCGATGGTCCGGAAGTCGTGCACGCACGTTTGATTATCATTTGACAAGAATTTTAACCGCTACCTTCGCCGCTACCAACGAACAATATATCAACCGTCGTTCACCGATGCGGCGAACGCGAGTCGTGCCGTATGACCGTTATTATCTAACATGCCACCGCGAATGATTTATACACAGCCTTTCCACTAAATCGGTTGACTAAATGCCATTCAAGAAATTTTTAGAGGATTTTTAAATTGTTTGGCAAAATGAAAGAATGCTTCGAAGTGCAACTATAATTGAGAACGAACAATAATTAATGGAATCCAGGCGAAACTTAATATCTGAGATAAGCTGCATTGATTTTGTTGTATATCTATGTTATCTATCGTCCCGTTGCGTTTTACCTTGGACGTAATTGGTACGTCGAATAGGAGGAAATATACTGCCGATTGGTATTATTAAACTTCAACAGCCGAGACTTCTTGAGCAATAATATTTATGAAGCACAATTAGCCGTTTGTGTGTTTTATGAAACTCTCGGGTTCCCTCGGTTAAACGAAGATTATCTAAAAGGATAATTTATTTCTAATGGCCAGGCAACCTACAATTCTTTAAACGACGAATTAGCCTTACGAATCGTATTAGTGATTTATCTAGATTCTTCGAAATAATTAGCGTACATTAAAAAAAAAAAAATGCTAAACTTTATGTCTAGCCATGAATACACGTCTGTAGAATTTAAATGTATGTCGAGGCTTGAGCAATACTTTGAATAAATTCCCCGCTCGTACAATCGTCCGGCAGCTGCACGGTGGAAGGAAAAAAGGATTTCCTCGCTAAGAGACCTGCTATAAAGGAGGCACGACGAGCTCTACGTAAACTTTAAATCTAGTTGCGGGATTCTCGTTCTTTAAACTCGCTTTCATTTCATTATCCTTTGAAATGGTAAGCTCGACCAGTTTATTATTGTTCAACAATGAAACTGATTCTTACTCTCATTGTAATAGGATTATTCAACGGATGTCTTACATCAGATTCTTCATTTAAATGTCGATCAAATAGAATAAAAAAAGGTTCAGTTTACAAAAAGTATTTTCAAACGAAGTTTCACAGATTTTCTAACACGAGTCCTGCGGCCGACTCGTAGGCGGTAATAAAGATCTGGATTAAAGCTGGCTGCAGCTAAGCAAGCCTATAAAGATAGACGCGGGTCTGAGGAACTCAATAAACGACACCGTGGCCGGCGAATTTATCCGCGTAACAGCCGTTTTACTCAGCCGCTTGTATATTATTATTACGACTGTGCACAGCGTCGCTGCCCGGTTCGAATCCTCCGCTGGCTTATCCCATAGCGCAGAAGCTGACAACGACAGATAAGGGAGAGCAGACCCAGGTTTCTCCGTTTGGATTAGAAACAGGTTCGCTGCCTCGTATTTTGCCGGTTCGACGCGTGACTTTTTAATTCGCGTGACTATGAATGGCGTCACTCTGGCCATTGAACGTGGCACCGCTGCTCCGAGTCAGATTGTATGCAGTAGTCGAACCCGGCTGTGAGGCAACGATCGTTCCACTGCGAGTCATCTCTCAGGATTTACTATTTTCACAATGTAAATCATATTTCGTATTTAAAGTTTCGAGTTCCGAGGAACGGTTGGACGTCGAACGCGTTTCCCATAAGGGAAAGAACACAGGCAGGAAACGGGTAACCTGTTACTCGCGCCTAGGAGTCAAAGAACGTGAAAACTCGAGCGATTCGCGTCTCAAAGGTGATTAAGTGTTAACCGTGCAAAGCGGATACGGCGAGCGTATAAAACAGTGTTCCCGGATAGCAAAGAAATCGCGCGGGTAAAAAAAGTTTTACAGCACTGTTAGCCGCGTTTATTATCCTCGGTGAATACCCGGCAGAGATTGAAGTTACATTCAAGTTTGATATTCACGACTCCGCGGATGAACGCGATTGTTGGAGAAAGGAACGTATCGTATTTCCCGCGGGATAATTATCGCATAACGGTTGATTAACGGTCATCGTTAAACCCTTATGGTTGATAAGAATCGACCGGCCATTTTTACCCCTCCGTCCGATTTTGTTGTAGAATGGAAAGGGCAGTCTTATAGAAATGCGAATCACGTAGTTAGTTTTTGCGCCGCAATGTTTATGGCGAGAAGATATAGTATTTCAGGATTAGAAATCGCGTTTGGAATTTTCTAGTTTCTTTATAGACTATAAGAAAGTATACTTTATACATTCATCGCGACTTATTGAATTTTCATACCAATGAACAAGAAACATTTTTTTTGTTGAATACGTTCGCCGCACCGAAACGTACGAAAAACGCGGCTCGTGTTAATGCCGGACGAAATTTGCACCTCTCAAAAAATTTGCATATTGTGTCACACTGAAACGTCTTGGAATGAGCCAAGGTAACAGGCATCCAAGCTAGCGACGCGTTTAATCGAACCGGACTGTTATCTGGCATCTGTGCATTATCATACTTTTTTTTAAAAAAAAAAAAGAATCTCGAGTTACAAGATGAAAATTGCGTGGAGTACGTTGAAAACAATTTCGGTGGACAACGTCGCGTCGGCTTCTTAGCCACCGATGGTAGTCCGGTAACGAGCACGAAATAAGACGCATACATTACCCGAGGTTTAATAATCCCGGGCCCGATTTACATAGTAATTACTAAGCATTCTGGCCCCAAATTACCTCTCAGCCGAGCCGTCAAAGAGTCACCCAACGCGTACGAATAATAAATATGCAAACGGTACGAAAGAAACGGGCAAAGAGAATTTACCGGAATGCGTCGCTCGAACCCTGACAACTGCGAGGGTAACGACTCGCCTGGTGGCGTGCCTTTTCTAATTTCGCGTTCAACGTGTTCAAACGATGCATCTTAACAAGTCTTAAAAACCGCATTAGCATAACGCAAAAACTAGAGAACATAATTACGTAAAGGAGCAAACTTGTGACTATTAAAAAACGCTATGTTAATGAGAATTAGTTGCGCGACTTAGACTCCCACGACGAATGAAGTTAAATATACGTATGCGACATTTGCATAAGGAAACAGCGAGTCCTATGTAACAATAAAAAGAAAAAAGCGCTAAGGCCACCCGTTTCGAACGTTTGACTCCCACGACAAATGAAGCTGACCAAGCAGTAAACACTTGCCACGAGGGTGCTGGCCGCTCGTAAACCGCGTTTAACGGACGATCAAAAATGCGATCACCGCAACCGGAATGCAAGCTATTCGGCGCCGCTTCCGTTCCGCGCAGACGCCTCTCCGGCAAAAGTCGCGATCGGCATTATCGCCGGGATTCCAGGCGTCGTTTCCAGCTTGTTATCAGCACGATCGGCGATCGCTACGCGGCTCGCACGCCGGGTCCATCTTAACGATCCCGCGATGCAGTTGCGAGAGTCACGCTTGCGTTCCTCCCGAGGCGCGACGCGACGCGATTTCACCTTTCTTATATTATTAGCCATTGTGCTTCTCTCGTCTCGCGGGCCAACGATTATTTCGATTAGCCCTTGAATGTCGGCCATTGTTTCAACGAAACGCGAATATATTCGTCGGGTATTGATGCCGGGGTACCCCTCTTCCACATGCGGATACAACCGTTAACCTTTTCGCGTCCTACTTCGACGGCCGGCCGACTCTACGCGCTTGGGTATGACTCATTCGCGCGAGAAATATGAAATATGAATCGTACGGATCGGGTCTTGAAGAAATGTAAAAGGCGAGGGGATTAGCTATAGCTCGCTGTCGCACCGCAAAAGTTTCTGCGGATTTTTGATGCACATTCCTATCCAAAGGTTGAATATTCTGTAATTTGCAGAAGTAGTAAAGCATATGTAAACGCGTTATGAGTAACAGTTTATCTAGTCTCGTTGGCACGGTGATAAAACGCGGTTAACGTGTTAAAAATGTTTATAGAAATGACAGGACGTGCGTACGCGGTATTCCTACGTACTTGATTTTTGATCAGGACTCATTCTCACATGAATAGTAAACTGCTTAGCGTATCGAACGGTCACAGATCCGTGAAACGATGACAGAATCGAATAATTATGAAGCCGGTGAAAATAATAGTGTCAAAATCGCGTTATCCTATTTAACGTCGACAGTGTTACGGCCCGTGTGCCGTGCTTATTAACGCATTTTATCTTGGTAATAACGCGTTTTTACGAGCAACAGTTGACGTAATGTAGAGCCATATCGGATCTTGAACGCACGCACTCAGGCGAGGCCCTTCCGTTGACGTAAGACATTATCGTCTCTTAGATATTTGTAGATGTTATTAATTATTGTTAGAAATAGGTTATTACGTTGACAGCGATGAGACGGCGTATGCGTGTCTGCGTCGTGACACACCGTCTAGTAAATCGACGTTTCTGACAGCGCGATAGCCGAACAGAAAAAGCAAAACAACATACTACTTGTAACGAGAGCTTAAATATACCTTTATATGTATAAATGGCAGACATTTAAAGACCTCTCTTCATAAAAATTCTTTCTTTTATGTTTCACGAATATGACATACGTTGGACGATAAGAATGCTCATCATAAATGGAATTGATTACGAAATTTATTATTTGTGTATGTTAATCGTGCCGTCAGTTATCTGTAGATACTAGTTAAAGTGACATTAGAAGCAATTAAAGTACTGATATTGTTTTCTTATCAGTGCGACCGATAACATTTGTCATAGTCATTAGGGTTGAGTATTCGTATAACAGGATAAGGCATCAATCCCCTCGTTAGAATAAATCGCTTGCTTGGCTATCATAGATACTCGAAGCGTACAAGTAATGTAGCCAATAAATGTCAAGTCGCGACTCCAAAGTTTAACTCGGGGATCATTAAACCCCATAAAGTTATGTCGGAAAAAAGAAATGACAAGAATTTAGGGAGATTAGCTTCTCTATCACTTCTTAACGGTACTACATAGGCGAATCCGCTTCATTGAAACGCATATATCATTTGTTGTGAAGCAACGACTAATCACTGTCATCTGCGAATGCCAGATTTCAAGATATATTGTCATAAAAATTTTTAATTCCAGTTCGCAAACTAAATTTTATTGAGATAAGCTGGTTATTAATTTACCAATAGCTACGGAAGCTCCGGTAGTTCCGGAAAGCTTCCTCATCTCCTATTTATCTAGCAACTTGTTAATTTAGGCTCGAGGGCACCTGCACGGCCTACACCCGACGGCACACGTTTCACAGTGTCTATTTAAACACGTCGATTCCGACCACGTGTGCACGAGAATACACGCTCGTGGCTATCTATGTATATGCATGGCCGTAGGATTGTGACTGGTTTAAATATCGCTGCCACAGGGTGTGGAAGTGGAATCTGTTACCAGTTTGGGTAGGCGGATTCGGATCGATCTGGACCTTTCCTAAAGAAACGATTTCGTGTGGGTGAACATTCAGTGTTGTCGCGAAGTAAAGAAGAGATAAAATACAAACAGAAAACATGGCTGGGTGAAAGTGCATTGAATTGATTTTTGGAGAAATATTTATAATGATAAATATACCTCGATTTGCTGATACAGGATACTAAAG